>NC_072473.1:807500-815000 GCF_027574615.1 Eptesicus fuscus
CTCAGGTGCCAGTTGAGATGCAAACCCTGTTTCTGGGCTTGGTATTGGGGTGTGTGGGGGACTCCAGAGTTTATTTATTTTTATTTTTATTTTATTTTTATTTTTGCTGGTTCCCTGATAATACACAGACTCCTGATGGTTTTCTGACGGGGACCAAACTGGGGGGACACGGCTTGGTTTTGTGGGAGCTGCCTGACCCCCTCTCCCCCCAGACTGAGTTGGCTTAGAAGGAAGGAGGTCTCCTGGGCGAATGGGGAGCTATTATTATTATTATTTTTTTCTCAAATGGCAGGTTTTCTGGTTGCAAAGTTTCAAACGTCTGAGCTGTTGATCTCCCCGAAAGGCTACGCCCAGGAGCAGGGCGGGTCCGCCCGGATTTGGGGCTGCAGGGGAGGGAGGAGGAGGAGGGAGGGGGGTGAGCGAGAGAGAGAGTTTGGGAACTGGAAGGAAGGGGAGGATCTGTGGGGTGTTCGTGGCCTGTACCATTATTTCTATTTAAAATGGTGTTGGGGTTTAACCCCTGGACGCAGACACTGGGGTGGGAATGGATTGTGGGGGATGGGGGTCAAGTGGGGGGGAAAAAGGAGACAGATGTAACACTTTAGACAACAAAAAATAAGAATAAAAAGTAAATAAAAACTAAAAATAAATTAAAAAATAAAATAAAGAAAAATAAAGAAAAAATAAAATAGTGTTTCTTGAAATATTAAAGAAATGATAATAGATGAATAAAATATATCAGAAAAAGAAGGAAAAAAAGGCAAGGATCTCATGATCGCCCTCCTTTGTGGAATTGGATGAACCCCATAAATGGATGAATAAAAATAGAGCTGGTGGATTGGGGAGGGGTGTGGGGGGTGAGGGGGGAAGAAATGCTAAAATATAATAGAAGCAATTCTGTTATTTGCAGATTTTTAATATTTCCTACGACTTTTTGTGACATCGTACTGTGTGAGTGCAGTGTGGGTGATGTTATTATACTTAAAAATCGCTTTATTCTTGGAATACTAGAGGCCCGGTGCACGAGATTCATGCTCAGATTGGGGGGGGGGTCCCCTCAGTCTGGCGTGCACCCTCTCGCAATCCGGGACCACTGGCCCCTAACCCCTCACCTGCCTGCCTGATCACCCCTAACCATTCTGCCTGCCTGCCTGATCGCCCCTAACCACTCACCCGCCTGCCTGATCACCCCTAACCACTCACCTGCCTGCCTGATCGCCCCTAACCTCTCACCTGCCTGCCTGATTGCCCCTAATTGCTCACCTGCCTGCCTGATCGCCCCTAACCACTCACCTGCCTGCCTGATCACCCCTAACCACTCTGTCTGCCTGATCGCCCCTAACCACTCACCTGCCTGCCTGATCGCCCCTAACCACTCTGCCTGCCTGATCGCCCCTAATTGCTCACCTGCCTGCCTAATCGCCCCTAACCACTCGCCTGCCTGCCTGAGCGCCCCTAACCACTCTGCCTGCCTGATCGCCCCTAACCACTCTGCCTGCCTGATCGCCCCTAACCACTCTGCCTGCCTGCCTGATCGCCCCTAACCACTCTGCCTGCCTGTCTGATCGTCCCTAACCACTCACCTGCCTGCCTGATCGCCCCTAACCACTCTGCCTGCCGGCCTGATCACCCCTAACCACTCGGCCTGCCTGCCTGATTGCCCCTAACCACTCACCTGCCTGCCTGATTGCCCCTAACCACTCACCTGCCTGCCTGATCAACCCTAACTGCTCACCTGCCTGCCTGATCGCCCCAACCACTCGCCTGCCTGCCTGATCGCCCCTAACCACTCTGCCTACCTGATCGCCCCTAACCCCTCACCTGCCTGCCTGATCGCCCCTAACCGCTCACCTGCCTGCCTGATCGCCCCTAACCACTCTGCCTGCCTGATCGCCCCTAACCGCTCACCTGCCTGCCTGATCGCCCCTAACCACTCTGCCTGCCTGATCGCCCCTAACCACTCACCTGCCTGCCTGATCGCCCCTAACCACTCGCCTGCCTGCCTGATCGCCCCTAACCACTCACCTGCCTGATCGCCCCTAACCACTCGCCTGCCTGCCTGATCGCCCCTAACCACTCTGCCTGCCTGATCGCCCCTAACCACTCACCTGCCTGATCGCCCCTAACCACTCACCTGCCTGCCTGATCGCCCCTAACCACTCACCTGCCTGCCTGATCGCCCCTAACCACTCACCTGCCTGATCGCCCCTAACCACTCACCTGCCTGCCTGATCGCTCCTAACTGCCTCTGCCCAGGCCCCCCACCGCCGCGGCTTCATCCGGAAGGACGTCCGGAAGGTCGTTTGGCTGTCCAGTCTAATTAGCATATTGCGCTTTTATTATTATAGATGAATGTTCATCGCGTGTAATATGGTTATAGGTAAGATCACAAAGAGAAATAGACTCAGAGACGCAGACGCGGCGGAGAGACCGTCCAAGCTCAGAGGGAAGGCGGGGGAGGGCGGGTGGGTGGGAAGAGATCAACCAACGGACGTGTGTGCATCTATACGTCACCCCGGGACACAGACAACAGTGGGGTGAGGGCCTGGGGTGGGGGGGAGGGGTCGGGCTGAGAGAGGTCCATGGGGGGGGTGGGAAAGGGAAACATCGGTAATACTTTCATCAAAGAACAACTTTAAAAAGGATTAGACTGGTCCTGGCTGGTGCGGCTCAGTGGATAGAGCATCGGCCTGAAGATTGAAAGGTTCCGGGTTCGATTCCCGGTCAAGGGCACATGCCCGGGTGGCCGGCTCGATCCCCAGTAGGGGGCGTGCAGGAGGCAGCCGATCCATGATTCTCTCTCCTCATGGATGTTTCTCTCTCTCTCTCTCTCTCCCTCTCCCTTGCTCTCTCTGAAATCAATAATAATATATTTAAATTAAAAAAAGAATAGACTGCATCGGACAGAATTTAAGGAACAAAGTTTTACAAGTAGTCGAGCTGACAGATAAAGCAAAGAATATATTAGGAATAATATATATATATATATACTAGAGGCCCGGTACACGAAATCGTGCACGGGGTCGGGGGGTACCCTCAGCCCAGCCTGCACCCTCTTCAATCCAGGACCCCTTGGGGGATGTCCGACTGCTGGTTTAGGCCCGATTCTGGGGATCAGGCCTAAACCGGCAGTCAGACATCCCTCTCACAATCCGGACTGCTGGCTCCTAACTGCTCACCTGCCTGCTGGCCTGATCGCCCCTAACTGCCCCCCTGCTGCTGGCCAGGTTGCCCCCAACTGCCCCCTACCTGCCAGCCTGGTCACTCCTAACTGCACCCCCCCCCCCGTTGGCCTGGTCACCCCTTACTTCTACTCCCGCCAGCCTGGTCACCTCCAACTGCCCTCCCCTGCAGGCCTGGTCATCCCTCACTAACCCCCTTGCTGGCCTGGTCATAGGCAGCCATCTTGTGAGGGCGTGAGGGTCAATTTGCATATTACATCTTTATTATATAGGACTAGAGGCCCGGTGCACAAATTCCTGCACCAGTGGGGTCCCTCGGCCTGGCCTGTGGGATCGGGCCGAAACCGGCTCTCGGACATCCCCCAAGGGGTCCCGGATGGCGAGAGGGCACAGGCCAGGCCGAGGGACCCCACCGGTGCACGATCGGGGCCGGGGAGGGACGCGGGAGGTTGGCCAGCCGGGGAGGGACCGCGGGAGGGCTCCAGGGCGTGTCCGGCCCGTCTCGCTCAGTCCCGATCGGCTGGACCCCAGCAGCAAGCTGACCTACCGGTCGGAGCGTCTGCCCCCTGGTGGTCAGTGCACATCATCGTGAGCAGTTGAGAGGCCTTAGCATATCATTAGCATATGACGCTGTGATTGGTTGAACGGCCGACTGGTCAACCTGACACTTAGCCCATTGGGCTTTTATTCTGTAGGATAGGATGGAACCCGGGTATTTCGTAGGATTTTTTTTTTTCAACAGCCATCGGGTAAGCTGTTTGTGTGGCTCTCGGGACATTCGAATTCCCGGGCGAGGCAGGCCCACATGTGGGGACGTGTCAGAAGCGTGCCTGGCCGCTCAGGAATGGAAAGATTGCATCCAGGCGTTGTTGTCTGGCGAGGCTGGAGGTGGCATTTCCTGTTTGTCGAGTTTCGTGGGAGTTCGAGGGAGAAGGACCTGGTTGTTGGGGGACGCCGCGTGCACCCCGAGATCTGCATTGAGACCCTCCTGTCGTGCATGTTGTCGGTATACAACCCCCTATCCCCACTCGGTAGGTGCATCCTGAGACCACCCACCCAGTACCTTCTTTGTAACAATGCGATATATCAGGCCCGGTGCACGAAATTCATGCATGGGAGCGGGGGGGGGGGGTCCCTCAGCCTGGCCTGAACCCTCTCCAATCGGGGACCCCTCGGGGGGTGTCCGATTGCTGGTTCAGACATCCCTCTTGCAATCTGGGACCGCTGGCTCCTAACCGCTCGCCTGCCTGCCTGCCTGATCGCCCCTAACGGCCTCTGCCTGCCGGACTGATCACCCCCTAACTGCCCTCCCCTACCAGCCTGATTGCCCCTAACTGCCCTCCCCTGCTGGTCTGATCGCCCATAACTGCCCTCCCCTGCTGGCCTGATCGTCCCTAACTGCCCTCCCCTGCTGGTCTGATCGCCCCTAACTGCCTTCCCCTGATGGCCTGATCGCCCCTAACTGCCTCTGTCTCTGCCCCCGCCACCATGGCTTTGTCCAGAAGGACATCCGGAAGATATCCGGTCTCATTAGCATATTATCCTTTTATTAGTATAGAAATATTAGTATATATAAATATTTTTATTGATTTCGGGGAGGAAGTGAGAGGGAGAGGGAGATGGAAACATCGATGATGAGAGAGAATCACGGATTGGCTGCCTCCTGCACGCCCCCTACTGGGGATTGAGCCCATAACCCGGGCATGTGCCCTTGACCGGGAATTGAACTCGGGACCCTTCAGTCCACAGGCCGACGCTCTATCCACTGAGCCAAACCAGCTAGGGCTTTATATACTTTTATTTTTTTTGAATATATTTTTATTGATTTCAGAGAGGAAGCGAGAGGGAGAGAGAGAGAGAGAAACATCCACGAGGAGAGAGAGTCATGGATCGGCTGCCTCCTGCACGCCCCCTGCTTGGGATGGAGCCTGCAACCCTGGAATATGCCCTGACCGGGAATCGAACCCTGACCTCCGGGTTCATAGGTCAACGCTCACCACTGAGCCACACTGGCCTGGCCTAGATATATTTCAATGAGGCCCGGGTGCAGGTCTTTTGTGGCGGGTCCCTACACCCCGTGCGGCGATGAGCTTCCTTCCGAGGGCGTCCTCACACACCCGAAGGTGGGGTTGCACTGCCTGAGCCCGTTTTTATGGATGGGTAAACCGAGGCAGGGCGGGGTCCAATCGTTTGCCAGATCGCTACCGCCTGGCGGACCGGGCCCTGAATCGGTGTCTGCCCAAGGCCGACCGGTCGTGTGGGGATTCTTGACTTTTGTGCAGGAAAAATGTCACAGCAAGAGCCCAGGTGGATTTTAGACGGTGCCCATTGGAGACGGGGGCAGTGAAACGAGGGAGGGCCCAGGTTAGAAGCAGGAACCGGGGAGGGACGCGGTGGGGACGTGAGCCCGGGCTGGGCTGCTTTGGGTCCCTAAGAAGTCAGAGGAGCCGGGCCGGCGTGGCTCAGCGGCTGAGCGTCGACCTAGGAGCCAGGAGGTCAGGGTTCGATTTCCGGTCAAGGGCACGTGCCCGGGTTGCGGGCTCGATCCCCAGTAGGGGGCGTGCAGGAGGCAGCCGGTCCATGATTCTCTCTCATCATGGATGTTTCTCTCTCTCTCTCTCCCCTCTCCCTTCCTCTCAATCTATAATAATAAAAGGGTACTATGCTAATTAGACCGGACAGCCGAACAACCTTCTGGACGTCATTCCGGACGTCCTTCTGGACGAAGCCGTGGGGATGGGGGCTGAAGCAGAGATGGTTAGGGGCGATCAGGCAGGCAGGCAGAGTGGTTAGGGGCGATCAGGCAGGCAGGTGAGCAGTTAGGGGCGATCAGGCAGGCAGGTGAGTGGTTAGGGGCGATCAGGCAGGCAGGGGAGCAGTTAGGGGCAATCATGCAGGCAGGCAGAGTGGTTAGGGGCGATCAGGCAGGCAGACAGAGTGGTTAGGGGCGATCAGGCAGGCAGAATGGTTAGGGGCGATCAGGCAGGCAGAGTGGTTAGGGGCGATCAGGCAGGCAGAGCGGTTAGGGGCGATCAGGCAGGCAGGAAAGTGGTTAGGGGCAATCAGGCAGGCAGACAGAGTGGTTAGGGGCGATCAGACAGGCAGGCAGAGTGGTTAGGGGCGATCAGGCAGGTAGACAGAGTGGTTAGGGGCAATCAGACAGGCAGGCAGGCAAGCAGTTAGGGGTGATCAGGCAGGCAGACAGAGTGGTTAGGGGCAATCAGGCAGGCAGAATGGTTAGGGGCGATCAGGCAGGCAGAGCGGTTAAGGGCGATCAGGCAGGCAGAGCGGTTAGGGGCGATCAGGCAGGCAGACAGAGTGGTTAGGGGCGATCAGGCAGGCAGAGTGGTTAGGGGCGATCAGGCAGGCAGAGTGGTTAGGGGTTATCAGGCAGGCAGGGGAGTGGTTAGGGGCAATCAGGCAGGCAGGGGAGCAGTTAGGGGCGATCAGACAGGCAGGCAGAGTGGTTAGGGGCGATCAGGCAGGCAGGCAGAGTGGTTAGGGGCGATCAGGCAGGCAGGGGAGTGGTTAGGGGCGATCAGGCAGGCAGGCAGAGTGGTTAGGGGCGATCAGACAGGCAGGCAGAGTGGTTAGGGGTGATCAGGCAGGCAGAGTGGTTAGGGGCGATCAGACAGGCAGGCAGAGTGGTTAGGGGCGATCAGGCAGGCAGGGGAGGGGTTAGGGGTGATCAGGCAGGCAGGTGAGTGGTTAGGGGCGATCAGGCAGGCTGACAGGCCAGTAGTTAGGAGCCACTGGTCCCAGATTTCGAGAGGGTGCAGGCTGGGCTGAGGAACCCCTCCCCATGCATGAATATCATGCACCGGGCCTCTAGTAAAAATATATTTTAAAAAAAAAAAAAGAAGTCCAAGCAAAGGGGGCTTTGGGGATAATGTTAGGGATTTTGCCGGAGATGAACGGCTAATGACCACGGCTCCCCTGGTTGCAAACCTCGTGGGGTTCCTCAGAGTTAGGAGATTCCTGGCTGAGGGGGGAGCAGGGGAGGGGAGAGGTGGGTGGGTGATCCTGGGAGAGAGAGGGCACCCTGAGAACTTTATTTTGAGGGGTTTTCAGACTGGGCGTTAGGCCCTGTCTGGTTTGGCTCAGTGGATAGAGTGTCGGCCTGCGGACTGAAGGGTCCCGGGTTCGATTCCGGTCAAGGGCACGTACCTTGGTTGCGGGCACATCCCCAGTAGGGGGCGTGCAGGAGGCAGCTGATCAGTGTTTCTCTCTCATCAATGTTTCTAACTCTCTATCCCTCTCCCTTCCTCTCTGTAAAAAGATCAATAAATTTAAAAAAAATAAAAAAATAAAAACAAAA
>NC_072473.1:820000-1015000 GCF_027574615.1 Eptesicus fuscus
GGGACTGGCAGGTCCAACATTGGAACACTCTGGCAGGATTGGACCTTGCCATCTGGAGTCCAAATTCCAGGGGTGGGCGGAAAGGGGGTGGTTGAGGATCGCCTGGGCCCCGGGGACAGGTTGGGTCAACTGGACCACATCCTGTTCACACCCTGGGCTTCCACGGTGAGGTCCCAGCCCGGCCAGCATAACCCAGGAGGTCAGGGTTCGACTCCCGGTCAAGGGCACACGCCCGGGTTGCGGGCTCCATCCCCAGTCGGGGGCGTGCAGGAGGCAGCCGGTCCGTGATTCTCTCTCCTCATGGATGTTTCTCTCTCTCCCTCCCTCTCCCTTCTTCTCTGAAATCAATAAAAATATATTTAAACAAACAAAGGAAAAAAGTGAGATCCCAAACCAGCAGCATCCACACCCTCCCCTGGGAACTGGGGAGAAAGGCGGGCACCCCAGCCACACCTGATGGACCGGAATGTTCAGGCAGCCAGATGCCGCGGTGACTTGCACGTCCGGCTTGGAGGGCCCGAGAGGTGCCCAGGCAGACGCGCTGAGGATCATGGGACAGGTTGTGGGTGCAGCCAGCCTCCGGGGTGTGGCCTGGCTTCAAACAACAGGTCCACCCTCTTTTTTTTTTTTTTCATCTTCGTCCCAGGGCGGGGTGTCTGCCCCTGTTCTACCCCCGCCCCAGGCTGTCCAACCAGGGTCCCCATAGGGGGGGCTGAGCAATTTTATGTATTTATTTATTCATTTTTTAAAATACATTTTTATTGATTTCAGAAAGGAAGGGAGAGGGAGAGAGAGAGAGAAACATGGATGATGAGAATCACGGATCGGCTGCCTCCTGCACGCCCCCTACTGGGGATCGAGCCTACAACCCGGGCCTGTGCCCTTGACCGGGAATCGAACCCAGGACCCTTCAGTCCGCAGGCCGATGCTCTAGCCGCCGAGCCACACCGGCCAGGGCAACTTATTTTATTTTTTTTAATTAAAAAAATATGTTTTGCACAGCCGGCATGGCTCAGCGGTTGAGCGTCGACCTGGGAACCAGGAGGTCCCGGGTTCGATTCCCGGTCAAGGGCACATACCAAGGTTGTGGGCTCGATCCCCAGTAGGGGGCGTGCAGGAGGCAGCTGATCCAGGATTCTCTCTCCTCATGGATGTCTCTCTCTCTCTCCCTCTCCCTTCCTCTCTCTGAAATCAATACACACACACACACACACACACACACACACTGAGTGGCCAGATGATGATGATCTCTGAACGCATAATAATCTGGCCACTCAGTGTGTGTGTATATATATATATTAGAGGCCCGGTGCATGAATCCGTGCATGGGTGGGGTCCGGCCAGCCTGGCCAGGGGGAGGGGACGTGGGCGGGTGGCCGGCCTGCCTGCTGGTCGAACTCCCGGTCGAGGGGACCATTTGCATATTAGCCTTTTATTCTATAGGACAGACACGGAGCGGCCGGATGATTATGCGTTCAGAGATCCTCATCATCTGGCCACTCCGTGTATATAATAAAAGGCTAATATGCAAATCAACCAAACAGCAGAACAACCGGTCGCTATGATGCACACTGACCACCAGGGGGCAGACGCTCAATGCAGGAGCTGACCCCTGGTGGTCAGTGTGTTCCCATAGCCCACCTCCCCTGGCCAGCCAACCTCCCACGGTCCCTCCCCCCAGCCGGCAGGCCCCTGATTGCCCGATCGGGGCCAGGCCCTGGTCTGGGACGGGGAACCGGGGGTGGCGAGGTAAGGACGATGGGGAGAGGTAGGGAGGTTGGGAACCTGATCGGCCCTGATCGCCGGCCAGGCCTAGGGACCCCTACCTGTGCATGAATTTCATGCACCGGGCCTCTCATCCTATCTAGTAAAAGCCTAATATGCAAATTGACCATCACTCCAACACACAAGGTGGCTGCCCCCATGTGGACACAAGATGGCCGCCACAAGATGGCCAGCAGGGGAGGGTAGTTAGGGGTGACCAGGCCTGCAGGGCAGGGCAGTTAGGGGTGACCAGGCCTGCAGGGGAGGGCAGTTAGGGGTGACCAGGCCTGCAGGGGAGGGAAGTTAGGGGTGACCAGGCAAGCAGGGGAGGGCAGTTGGGGGGGACCAGGCCTGCAGGGGAGGGCAGTTGGGCGTGACCAGGCTTAGGCCTGCTCCCCGCGAGCCCGGCTTCTGGCTGAGCGGGGCTCCCCCCGGTGGGAGCGCACTGACCACCAGGGTGCAGCTCCCGTGTTGAGCGTCTGCCCCCTCATGGTCAGGGTGCGCCATAGCGACCGGTCATTCCGCCATTCATTGGATTTGCCTATTAGCCTTTGGTTATACAGGACTGGAGGCCCAGTGCACAAAATTCCTGCACCCTCTCGCAATCCGGGACCCCTCTGGGACCAGGAGTGGCTAGCACACAGCGCTCAGGAAAATCAATATTCCCCGGGGGGGAATATTTGACTGTAAGACATCCTGTGGGATCGGGCCTACACCGGCAGTCGGACATCCCTCTCACACTCCGGGACTGCTGGCTCCTAACCACTCCTCTGCCTGCCTGCCTGCCTGATTGCCCCCTAACCACTCCCCTGCCGGCCTGATTGACGCCTTACTACTCCCCCTGCCAGAATGATCATCCCCAACTGCCCTCCCCTGCCAGCCCGATCGCCCCCCCACTCTCTTTCCCTGCAGGGCTGAGGGGACTGGGGGACTCTGGCTGGATGAGGCAGGGCTGAGGGGACCGGGCGCCGCCCTCTTGGGAGGGCGTGACGGTCCATTAGCATATTCCCTCTGTATTGGCTGTGGGTGCCGCCATCTTGTGAGGTCGTGACGGTCAATGAGCATATTCCCTCTTTCTTAGATAGGATATGTTTTTATTGATTTCAGAGAGGAAAGGAGAGGGAGAGAGAGAGAGAGAAACATCAGTGATGAGAGAGAATCACTGATCGGCTGCCTCCTGCACCCCAACTCCCTACTGGGGATCGAGCCCACAACCCGGGCATGTGGCCTTGACTGGGAATCGAACCTGGGACCCTTCAGTCTGCAGGCCGACACCCTATCCACTGAGCCACACCGGCCAGGGCCTTGCTCTAGTCTTGTCTATGTAACTGCCCCCGCCTCCCATCAGACCAGCACTGCCATCCCGAGATATCTGAGGGTGTTTCCTCTTCAGGCATTTCTGGACTGGGGACCTGTGGTTTTGATTAAACTGCCGAGTCAGCTAAGCCAAAAAAAAAAAAAAAAAGGAAATGAGAAACAGATGTCCGGTTTTATTTTAAAAAAAATAGATATTTGCATTTATTTCAGAGAGGGAGAGAGAGAGAAACATCCATGAGGAGAGAGAATCCTGGACCGGCTGCCTCCCGCACGCCCCCTACTGGGGATGGAGCCCACAACCCGGGCCTGTGCCCTTGACCGGGAATCGAACCCGGGACCTCCTGGTTCCTAGGTGGACGCTCTAGCCATTGAGCCACACCGGCCGGGGTCTTGCTCTGACCTTGTCTGTCTAACTCCCTCCCCCTCCGCTCCCCCCCACACAAGGCCGGAACCCTCCGGAAACAGAACCTGTGGATTCCATTAAACCGAGGAGTTAGCTAAGCAAAAAAAAAAAAAAGAAGAAGAAAAAATGCAAATGAGAAACAGACTGTGAGTCAAGTCCTCGCCGGTGTGACTCAGTGGATAGAGCGTCAGCCAGTGGCCTGAAGGGACCCGGGTTCGATTCCCGGTCAAGGGCACGTGCCCGGGTTGTGGGCTCCATCCCCAACCAGTAGGGGGCGTGCAGGAGGCAGCCGATCCATGATTCTCTCTCATCATGGATGTTTCTCTCTCTCTCTCTCTCTCTCTCTGAAGTAAATAAAGATATATATATATATATATTATTTTTTTCTCTTTTTTTTGGAAAAAAAAAAGAAGATAGCATGTTTTGCCCAGCTGGCACGGCTCAGTGGTTGAGCATTGACCTATGAACCAGGAGGTCACGGGTTCGATTCCCGGTCAAGGGCACATGCCTGGGTTGCGGGCTCCAGTCCCCCATGGGGGGCCTGCAGGAGTCAGCCGATCCGTGATTCTCTCTCATCATGGATGTTTCTCTCTCTCTCTCTCTCCTCTCCCTTCCTCTCTGAAATCAGCAAAAATATATTTTTTTAAAAAGTTTGTAAAAAAATATATAAAAAAAGCAAAAGAGAAACAGACCTTCCAGCTCACTTCCGGTCTTTTGCTCTGAGTGGAACATGTGGGTCAATTCCACTTCTCACCCCCATGCATGGAGCCCCAAGAATCACTGTGGGTGACCTGGGGGACCCCTGTCCCAGGTGGGGGAACCCTGCAAAGGCGTGGCTGCAAAGTGGGGGAGCCCACGGTGCGGGGGGTGGGGGGTCGGGGGGAGCCCACGGTGACCCTGTCCGCCTGCAGGAGTGGACACGGGCCTCATGCCTGCCTGGCGCGTGGTTTTTGCGCGCAACGAGGTGGCTGGGAACCACCCCTCCCCCGCCCCCCGCGCGCGCGCGCTCCATGCGCGTGCGTCACGCTCACACCACCCTCCCTGGGGCGTCACCCTGACACCCACGAGGTGTGGCTTTAGCATCCCCAGCACCTCCGAGGCCAAGGGCGCAGCTGGACGGGGGACACGGAGGGCGCTGCGCAAAGGCGAGAGGCGCGCATTCTGCAAGCTAGGCCTGCATGTGAGGGGACCTCAGGTCGCCAGGGACGCATGGGCCTCCTTCCTCTCTCTCTGGAAGTGGCTCTTTGTGCGCTCTGGGGATCACCCGCCCGGGGGGGCCCCCCAGCGTGTGTTGCGCAAGGGCACTTGGGACTGGGCTCGGGGATGGAGGAGGGGGGAGGGGACCCGCCACATGGAGGCCTTGGAGGACCTGGGACCAGGGAGTGGCCAGCACACGGCGCTCAGGAGGCGGTTTGGCACCGGTTTATGCGCCTCTTTGGAGTCATTGCAATTGCGCCCTGGCCCCCCCCCCCCCCCCCCTGATTTCGCCTCTGCAAACTAGGCCTGGATGTGAGGGGATGTCAGGTCGCCAGGGACGCACGGACCTCCCTCTCCGGAAGTGGCCCTGCGCGCGCTCTGGGGGTAACCCGCCCGGGGACCCCCAGCGTGTTGCACAAGGGCACTTGGGACTGGGCACCGGGGATGGGGTAAGGGCGGGGGGGAGGGGACCCGCCACACGCAGGCCTTGCAGGACCTGGGACCAGGGAGTGGCCAGCACACAGCGCTCAGGAGACGGATTTGGCGCCCGGTTTATGCGCCTCTTTGGAGCGATTGCAATTGAGCGGTGGCCCCCCTGACTTCGCCTCGCGAGCACCTCCGAGGTCAAGGGGGGCAGCTGGACGGGGACACGGAGGGCGCTGCGCAAAGGCGAGAGGGGCGCATTCTGCACGGACCTCCCGCTCCGGAAGTGGCCTTATGCGCGCGCGCTCTGGGGATAACCCGCCCGGGGTCTCCCGACCTGTTGCGCAAGGGCATTTTGGAGAGGCCCGGGGAGAAGGGGGGAAGAGGGAACCCGGGAGGCCTTGGAGGATCTGGGACCATGTTGTGGAGAGATCAGGACCCTTACGAGATACTTAAGCACCCGTTTATGCGCCTCTTTGGAGCGATTTCAATTGCGCCCTGTCTCCCCCCACCCCGTCCCCGATTTTGCCTCGCAAGCACCTCCGAGGTCAAGGGGGCAGCTGGAAGGGGGACAAGATGGGCGGTTTGCAAAGCCCAGAGGGGAACCCCGTGCAAAGGAAGGCTGGATGTGAGGGGATCCCACGTCGCCCTGAATGCACGCACCTCCCTTTCCAGAGGCGGCGCCACCCGCGCGCGCGCAGCGGGAAAACCCACCCGGGGCCTCCCACCCTGTGGCGCAAGGGCATTTTTGGACAGGCCGTGGGGCGGACAGGCAACACGGAGGGAGGCCTTGGAGGACCTGGGACCAGGTTGTGGCCAGCGCACAGCCGCACCAGTTTATCCGCTTCTTTGGAGACATGGGGAGGCCTGGGGAGGGCGCACGAGCGCGCGCGCGCGCGCGCAGGGATCTGACCCTGTGAGCTGGGCGGAGGGGCAGCCACACCCCACGGGGACCAGGCATCCATCCTGGCCAAGGGAGCAAGGAGGGGCCAGGGAGCCTCCCCCCACACCCCCTCCTCGTAGGAAGAACAGACCCTGCAAAGCAGAGAGGTGTCTGGGGGGACCCCCAAGTGAGAAACAAGTCTTTGCGCCAGGACAGTGTGGCTCAGTGGGTTGAGCGTCGACCTCTGAACCAGGAGGTCCTGGGTTCGATTCCCGGTCAAGGGCACACGCCCGGGTTGTGGGCTCGATCCCCAGTAGGGGGCGTGCAGGAGGCAGCCGATCCATGATTCTCTCTCCTCATGGATGTTTCTCTCTCTCTCTCTCTCTCTCTCTCTCTCTCTCTCTCTCTCTCTCTCTTTCTTTTTCTCTCTCTCTCCCTCTCCTTCCCTCTCTGAAATCAATAAAAATCTATTTTAAAAACAATAAAACAAAAAACAAAAAAACCCCACACGAATATTGGTCTTTTATTCCCGACAATTGGGGGACACGGGTTAAAAGGGCTTAGTTGCTGTGTAGGAGGTCGGTGTTATACACATGACCCTCTCTCCGCTCAAAAAAGCTATTCTTGCCCCGGCCCACGTAGCTCAGTGGTTGAGTGTCGACCTAGGAACCAGGAGGTCACGGGTTCGATTCCTGGTCAAGGGCACAGGCCCGGGTTGTGGGCTCGATCCCCAGTAGGGGGCGTGCAGGAGGCAGCCGATCCGTGATTCTCTCTCCTCATGGATGTTTCTCTCTTTCTCTTTCTCTTCCTCTCTGAAATCAATACAAAATATATTTTATGAACTTCACGTAATCATCTTTGCCCAGACGTCTGTGCCATGAGCGGACACCAGACTTTTGAAAAAGATAAGATATTGGTTTGACCCACCCATGGGACCTGCAGGGTCAGGAGACTTGGGGTTTTTTTTGTTTGTTTAATTTATTTCATTTATTGATGTCAGAGAGGAAGGGAGAGGGAGAGAGAGAGAAACATCCATGAGGAGAGAGAATCATGGACCGGCTGCCTCCTGCACGCCCCCTACTGGGGATCGAACCCGCAACCCGGGCATGTGCCCTTAACTGGAATCGAACCCGGGACCCTTCAGTCTACAGGCCGACGCTCTATCCACTGAGCCAAACCGAGTAGGGCTCATTTCATTTTAAAAAATATATATTTTTATTGATTTCAGAGAGGAAGGGAGAGGGAGAGAGAGAGAAACATCCATGAGGAGAGAGAATCATGGACCGGCTGCCTCCTGCACGCCCCCGACTGGGGATCGAGCCCACAACGCCCTTGACCGGGAATCGAACCCGTGACCTCCTGGTTCACAGGTCGACGCTCAACCACTGAGCCACGCCGGCCGGGCAGGGTCGGGGGTGGGGGGCGGGGGAGGGTTGCCCTGTGCTGGGTGGGGCATCAGGGGGGTCTGGACGGGGAATCAGGGACCATGGCTATTGCATTTTGGGGTGACTTATGCCCTCTGCGTTCCCCCCCACAGGACAAGGTGACTTTGATTTGGCCGACGCTCTCGACGACCCGGGTACGTGCCCAGATTTTTCCGGGGGGCGGGGTGGGGGGAGGGTTAAGGGGGAGGGGCTTGTTTCTCCGCAAGATTGGGGACCCCTGTGATCATGCCTCAGTCAAGGGCATCTTCGATGTGGGGGGGTCACTCAGCCTCAAGTCTCCGTCCGTGAAGGCTATATCCTGGGTCCTCGCTGCTGGCCTTTGCCTTTTTTTATGGAAAATCTCCGTCTTTTAATGTTAGGTTTATTTTATTATTTTATTGTATTTTAGATGACATTTTTAAAAAATAAATTTTTATGGATGTCAGAGAGGAAGGGAGAGGGAGAGAGAGAGAGAAACATCGATGAGGAGAGAGAATCACGGATCGGCTGCCTCCTGCACGCCCCCTACTGGGGATGGAGCCCCCAACCCGGGCATGTGCCCTTGACCGGGAATCGAACCCGGGACCCTTCAGTCTACAGGCCGACGCTCTATCCACTGAGCCAAACCGAGTAGGGCTCATTTCATTTTAAAATATATATATTTTTTATTGATTTCAGAGAGGAAGGGAGAGGGAGAGAGAGAGAGAAACATCCATGATGAGAGAGAATCATGAATCGGCTGCCTCCTGCACGCCCTCCTACTGGGGATCGAGCCTGCAACCCAGGCCTGTGCTCTTGACCTGGAATCGAACCTGGGATCCTTCAGTCTGCAGGCTGATGCTCTATCCACTGAGCCAAACTGGCCAGGGCTGAATTTTTCCTTTATTTTTTAAAAAAGATATAATGGAAGGGAGTCCTCACTGGTTTGGCTCAGTGGGTAGAGCGTCGGCCTTCGGACTGAAGGGTCCCGGGTTCGATTCCTGGTCAAGGGCATGTACCTGGGTTACGGGCACATCCCCAGTGGGGGGCGTGCAGGAGGCAGCTGATGGATGTTTCTCTCTCATCATCGATGTTTCTAACTCTCTATCCCTCTCCCTTCCTCTCTGTAAAAAAAATCAATAAAATATATTTAAAAAAAAAGAGAGAGAGAGAAATACCAATGATGAGAGAGAATCATGGACCGGCTGCCTCCTGCACGCCCCCTACTGGGGATCGAGCCCACAACCCGGGCCTGTGCCCTTGACCGGGAATCGAATCCTGACCTCCTGTGTCCCATCGTCCTTTTTAAAAAGCGAACCACACTTCTGTCCTCGATGCCGACTGAGCGTGTGTTCTCTCTGTCTTTACAGATCCGACCAAGAAGCCGAACGCAGGTGAGTGGACACCTGTCTGGGCGTACCCGGGGCTCTGCCCTCGAGCTGGGGTGTTGGAAGGGACGTGTGGGAGGGTGTGTATGGGGCCGTGGTGTGTGTGCTAACGGTCGGAGCGTCTGCCCCCTGGTGGTCAGTGCACATCATAGCGACGGGTTGAGGGCCTTAGCATATCATTAGCATACTAGAGGCCCGGTGCATGAAATTCGTGCACGGGTGGGGTCCCTCAGCCCAGCCTGCACCCTCTCCCATCTGGGACCCCTCAATCTGGGATCGGGCCTAAACAGGCAGTCGGACTTCCCTCTCACAATCCAGGACTGTTGGCTCCCAACCGCTCACCTGCCTGCCTGCCTGATTGCCCCTAACCGCTTCTGCCTGCCAGCCTGATCACCCCCTAACCACTCCCCTGCCAGCCTGATTGATGCCTAACTGCTCCCCTGCCAGCCTGTTTGCCCCCAACTGCCCTCCCCTGCAGGCCTGATTGATGCCTAACTGCCCTCCCCTGCAGGCCTGGTCACCCCCAATTGCCCTCCCCTGCAGGCCTGGTCCCCCCCAACTGCCCTCCCCTGCAGGCCTGGTCCCCCCCAACTGCCCTCCCCTGCAGGCCTGGTCACCCCCAACTGCCCTCCCCTGCAGGACATCTTGTGTCCACATGGGGGCGGCCATCTTGTGACCACATGGCGGCGGCCATCTTGTGTGTTGGAGTGATGGTCAATTTGCATATCACCTCTTTATTGTATAGGATTACGCTTTGATTGGTTGAAATGCAGACCGGACGACCGGACACTTAGCATATTAGGCTTTTATTACATAGAATTGTGTGTGTGTGTGTGTGTGTGTGTGTGTGAGTGAGTGATGGCCAGGTATCAGACGTGACAAGCAAAGCCTAGTCGTTGGGGACATGTAATTGGAAATCAAGCGAAACTTCACCCATTTCTTCCTGGGGGGCTGGGGGAGACAGGTAACCCACTGTGGTATCCACACTCCTGTTCATGGCTGCGTACTATTCCACTACATGGACAACAACATGGATACACGGAGTGGCCAGGTGATGATGATCTCTGAACGCATAATCATCTGCCCACTCAGTGTGTGTGTATATATATATATATTAGAGGCCCGGTGCATGAATCCGTGCATGGGTGGGGTCCGGCCAGCCTGGCCAGGGGGAGGGGACGTGGGCGGTCGGCTGGCCTGCCTGCTGGTTGAACTCCCGGTCGAGGGGACCATTTGCATATGAGCCTTTTATTCTATAGGACAGACACGGAGCGGCCGGATGGTGATGCGTTCAGAGATCATCGTCATCTGGCCACTCCGTGCATATACACCAAAGAACTGAAGACATAGGGAATCCACCAAAAATGCGTATGGATGTGTGCACAGCAGTAAAAAATAGCCAAAAAGTTGGAAAATCCCAGTGTCCATCCGATGGATAAAGGAATGGGGTCCAGCCACACTGTGGAATATTACGCAGCTAAGTGCCATAAGCCAGACACAGAGGGACAAATACTGGCGATTTCCACTTATATAAAATGTCCAGAATAGGCATTTCCTGCCAGGAAATTTTATTTTATTTTTTTTTAAATACATTTTTTTATGGATTTCAGAGAGGAAGGGAGAGGGAGAGAGAGAGAGAGAGAGAGAGAAACATCCATGAGGAGAGAGAATCATGGATCGGCTGCCTCCTGCACGCCCCCTACTGGGGATCGAGCCCGCAACCCAGGCATGTGCCCTTGACCGGGAATCGAACCCGTGACCTCCTGGTTCACTGGTCGACGCTCAACCACTGAGCCACGCCAGCCGGGGGGCAGTGATTTTCTTGTTTTCCAGGCTGCTTCTAACGAAAGGAGACATTTTCTTTCCTCTTCTACAAACACGGTGTCTTGCCCTGGCCGGTGTGGCTCAGTGGATAGAGCGTCGGCCTGTGGACTGAAGGGTCCCGGGTTCGATTCCGGTCAAGGGCATGGACCTTGGTTGCGGGCACATCCCCAGTGGGGGGCGTGCAGGAGGCAGCTGATCGATGCTTCTCTCTCATCGATGTTTCTGGCTCTCTCTCCCTCTCCCTTCCTCTCTGTAAAAAATCAGTAAAATATATTTAAAAATAACATAAAATAAAATAAAATAAAATAAAATAAAATAAAATAAAATAAAATAAAATAAAATAAAAACACGGTGTCTTTTTCTCCGCAGACGTCTACCCAAAGCCGAAACCCCCATACCCCCCGCAGCCCGGAAGTCCTGATAACAGCGGAAGTAAGAATCCTTCCTTCCTTCCTTTCTTTCTTCCCTTCTTTTTCTTCTCTTTTTTAAGAAATATATTTTTGCTAGAGGCCCAGTGCACAAATTTGTGCACCAGTGGGGTCCCTCGGCCTGGCCTGCGGGATCGGGCCGAAACCGGCTCTCCGACATCCCCCGAGGGGTCCCGGATGGCGAGAGGGCGCAGGCCAGGCCGAGGGACCCCACCGGTGCACGATCGGGGCCGGGGAGGGACGCGGGAGGTGGGCCGGCCGGGGAGGGACCGCGGGAGGGCTCCAGGGCGTGTCCGGCCCGTCTCGCTCAGTCCCGATCGGCCGGACCCCAGCAGCAAGCTCACCTACCGGTCGGAGCGTCTGCCCCCTGATGGTCAGTGCACGTCATAGCGAGCGGTTGAGCGGCCTTAGCATATCATTAGCATATTACGCTCTGATTGGTTGAACAGACAAACAGACACTTAGCATATTAGGCTTTTATTACATAGGATTTTTATTGATTTCAGAGAGGAAGGGAGAGGGAGAGAGAGAGACATCAATGATAAGAGAGAATCATGGATCGGCCGCCTCCTGCACGCCCCCGACTGGGGATCGAACCCGCAACCCGGGCATCTGTATTTTGTATGATTGGTTCGAAGTTGGAGGGTGTCCTTAGCTTCCTAAATTCCCCGTGGCGTCTCCCCACAGATATCTACCCACGGCCGAAGCCACCGCCCCCTCGCCCACAGCCTGGCTACCCGGACGGTGGAGGTAAGGACGGTGACTATTGGGGCTCATTCCATTTTTTTAAAAATTATACTTCTTTTTTTTAAAAAAAAATATATATATTTTATTGACTTTTTACAGAGAGGAAGGGAGAGGGAGAGAGAGTTAGAAACATCGATGAGAGAGAAGCATCCATCAGCTGCCTCCTGCACACCCCCCACTGGGGATGTGCCCGCAACCAAGGTCCATGCCCTTGACCGGAATCGAACCCGGGACCCTTCAGTCTGCAGGCTGATGCTCTATCCACTGAGCCAAACCAGTCAGGGCTATCTATCTATCTATCTATTATTTTTTTTTTTTTTATTTTTAAAAAATTTTTTACATGGAAAAATCATTAATATTTCAAGGAAATATTAATATTTCAAGGAAAACGATTTTAAATAGAATAATGTTATATGCAATGAACATTAATATTCCAAGGAAAGCTATTTTAAATATAATAATGTTATATGCAATGAGCATTTATATTTCAAGAAAAATGATTTTAAATATAACAATGTTGTATGCAATGAGCATTTATAGCTCAAGAAAAACTATTTTAAATATGTTATATGCAACGAACATTAATATTCCAAGAAAAACTATATTAAAAAACTATCTTACAATAATGTTACATGGAATAAACATCAATATCTCAAGCCCCATGGATTCTTTATGAAAAAAAAAAAAAAAGAAGAAGAGGAAGGCGTGGTGACATCAGCCTTTAGGTCGATCCGTTTTGCAGCAATTCCACAACCCTGAAAAGCAAACACCTCACCAGGCAAAAGCACCAGGCAGCCGGCCACGCCGAGGGCTTCCGGAGGTTTCCGGAACGTGCTGGAAGGTTCTAGAAGCTTCCTGCAAATTCCTGGTGGAGTTTTGCTGGATGCAAATTCATCTCGCCCAGTAGGGGTCGCTGAAAGCAAGGAGGCAGCCGCTCGCTCATTAAAAAGCAACACCAAACACTTAACAGGATTCATTCAAGAAAAATGAATTTTTTTTCAGAAATATATATATATTCATTTAAAAAATAGATATATATTTTTCAGAAATATATATATATATTCATTTAAAAATATATATATTTTACAGAAATATATATATTCATTTTAGTTATTTCTTTTCATTTTTATTGATTATTATTCATTTTTAAAATTATCATATATATATATATGCTTGGGTGATTCATTTTAGTTATTTCTTTTCATTTTTATTGATTATTATTCATTTTTAAAATTATCATATATATATATGCTTGGGTGATTCATTTTAGTTATTTCTTTTCATTTTTATTGATTATTATTCACTTTTAAAATTATCACCCAAGCATATATATATATGATAATTTTGAAAATGAATAATAATATATATATGCTTGGGTGATAATTTTAAAAGTGAATAATAATCAATAAAAATGAAAAGAAATAACTAAAATGAATAGCTGTGCTTCTTCTTTTTTTTTAAAGGAATTCATTGCCCGGCTGTGGTGGCTCAGAGGTTAAACATTGTCAAATGGACCATGAGGTCCCGGGTTCGATTCCCGGTCGAGGGCACAGGCCCGGGTTGCGTGCTCCATCCCCAGCAGGGGGCGTGCAGGAGGCAGCCGGTCCATGATTCTCTCTCCTCACGGATGTTTCTCTCTCTCTCTCTCTCTCCCTCTCTCGGAAATCAATAAACATTTTCAAAAGGAAAATATTTCACCCCGTAAATCATGAGACGGTTTCATGCTAATATTGATCCTGACTTTGGTCAGCCATCAATCAGCATTTGCGATAACCCTGCACATCAGAAGGTTAACAGGTGAGCACCTGAGGCATTCATTTCACCGATCTGTGAGCTTCATTGTCTTTTTAAAAATATATATTTTTATTGATTTCAGAGGGGAAGAGAGAGAAACATCCATGAGGAGAGAGAATCACGGATCGGCTGCCTCCTGCACGCCCCCTGCTGGGGATCTAGATACCTGGGCATGTGCCCTTGACCAGGAATCGAACCCGGGACCCTTCCGTCCGCAGGCCGATGCTCTATCCACTAAGCAACGTCAGTCAGACATAAATATCTGATTTTTAAAAAAAATATATTTTATTGATTTTTCACAAAGAGGAAGGGAGAGGGATAGAGAGTCAGAAACATCGATGATGAGAGAGAAACATCGATCAGCTGCCTCCCGCACGCTCCCCACTGGGGATCGAGCCCGCAACCCAGGTCCATGCCCTTGACCGGGAATCGAACCCGGGACCCTTCCGTCCGCAGGCCGACGCTCTATCCACTGAGCCACACCGGTGAGGGCTGATTTTTTTTAAATTTTTTTTTTCAAAAAAGAAAGAGAGAGAGAGAGAGAGAGAAACATCAATGATGAGAGAGAATCACTGATCGGCTGCCTCCTGCACGCCCCCTACTGGGGATCTAAAACCTGGGCATGTGCCCTTGACCGGGAATCGAACCCGGGACCCTGCCGTCTGCAGGCCGACGCTCTATCCACTGAGCCACACCGGCCGGGGCCTAAATATCTGATTTTTAAAAAGGGATGCTCTGAGCAGCCACCACAAATACCCCATAACCGGTGGCCGGCAAACCGCGGCTCGCGAGCCACGTGCGGCTCTCCGGCCCCCGGAGGGCGGCTCTTCCACGAAACGCCACGGCCCGGGCGCGTCTGTGCTGAAGACGTGGCGTTCGCTCGCTCATTAAAAAGCAACACCAAACACTTAACAGGATTCATTCAAGAAAAATGAATTTTTTTTCAGAAATATATATATATTCATTTAAAAAATAGATATATTTTACAGAAATATATATATTCATTTTAGTTATTTCTTTTCATTTTTATTGATTATTATTCATTTTTAAAATTATCATATATATATATATATATATATATATATATATATATATATATGCTTGGGTGATGATTTTTTACGTTAAAAAAATTTGGCTCTCCAAAGAAATTTCAATCATTGTCCTGTTGATGTGTGGCTCCGTGGACGCATGAGTTTGCCGACCGCGGGCCTATAACGTCGATCTGTCCTTGGGCCTGATCGACGGCGTGATCGATTGGTTCGAAGTCGGAGGGTGTCCTTAGCTTCCTAAATTCCCCGTGGCGTCTCCCCACAGACATCTACCCACGGCCGAGGCCACCGCCCCCTCGCCCACAGCCTGGCTACCCGGACGGTGGAGGTAAGAACGGTGACTATTGGGGCTCATTCCATTTTTTAAAAATTATACTTCTTTTTTTTTTAAAAAAAATATATATATTTTATTGACTTTTTACAGAGAGGAAGGGAGAGGGAGAGAGAGTTAGAAACATGGATGAGAGAGAAACATCGATCAGCTGCCTCCTGCACGCCCCCCACTGGGGATGTGCCCGCAACCAAGGTCCATGCCCTTGACCGGGAATCGAACCCGGGACCCTTCCGTCCGCAGGCCGACGCTCTATCCACTGAGCCACACCGGCCGGGGCTCATTTCATTTTATTTATTTTTTAAATTATTTTTCAATTTTTTTTTATTGATTAAGGTATTACATAGGTGTTATTTTTTTTAATTTTTTAAAAATATATTTTTAATTGATTTCAGAGAGGAAGGGAGAGAGAGAGAGAAACATCCATGAGGAGAGGGAATCATGGACCGGCTGCCTCCTGCACGCCCCCTACTGGGGATGGAGCCCGCAACCCGGGCACGTGCCCTTGACCAGGAATCGAACCCAGGACCCTGCTGTCTGCAGGTCGACGCTCTATCCACTGAGTCACGTCAGTCAGACATAAATATCTGATTTTTAAAAAAAATATATTTTATTGATTTTTTTACAGAGAGGAAGGGAGAGGGATAGAGAGTTAGAAACATCGATGAGAGAGAAACATCCATCAGCTCCTCCTGCACGCCCCCTACTGGGGATGTGCCCACAACCAAGGTCCATGCCCTTGGCCGGGAATCGAACCCGGGACCCTTCAGTCCGCAGGCCGACGCTCTATCCACTGAGCCAAACCGGTCAGGGCTATTTTTATTTTTTTTAAATATATTTTTATTGATTTCAGAGAAGAAGGGAGAGGGAGAGAGAGAGAGAGAAACATCCATGATGAGAGAGAATCATGGACCGGCTGCCTCCTGCACGCCCCCTACTGGGGATGGAGCCCACAACCCGGGCCTGTGCCCTTGACCGGGAATCGAACCCTGACCTCCTGGTTCACAGGTCGACGCTCACCCCTGAGCCACGCTTTCACCCCACAGGTTACATCAGTGATGGGGACGACGGCCGATACCCGCCCAGGCCCAAGCCCCGGCCCCCGGCAGGTGAGTGAGGGCTCGTCCGACCGGCGGGGAGGGAGCCGGCAGCCCCAGGGCCCCAGCCGGGGGCACCGTCGGCTCCTGTGGGAGTCGCAGGGGGGGGCTCCCCGACCTCCCTGCCCCTTGGGGTGCGGGCTGTGCACCCAGACGTTTGGGACGGGGCCAAAGGGGGCGGATCGGGGTGGAGATTTCGTTGAAATGGTGTCGTCTCTCTTTCTCAAAAAATATTTTTTTTATTGATGTCAGAGAGGAAGAGAGAGGGAGAGGGAGAGAGAGAGAGAAACATCCACGAGGAGAGAGAATCATGGACCGGCTGCCTCCTGCACACCCCCTGCTGGGGATGGAGCCTGCAACCCGGGCCTGTGCCCTTGACCGGGAATCGAACCCTGACCTCCTGGTTCACAGGTCGACGCTCCACCACTGAGCCTCGCCAGTCGGGTATGCACACCTGCCTTTAGGTGTTAGCGGGTCTGTATGTGTGTGTGTATATATCTCTATCTCTATATCTATCAATATAGGTATATAGATATTGATATATAGATATTGATATATAGATACTGATATATAAATATAGGTATAGGTATAGAGATATAGGTAAAGGTATATAGATAGATATAGATATAGAAATAGAGAGAGATAGATATAGGTATAGAGATATAGATATAGATATAGGTATAGAGATATATAGATGTAGATATAGATATATAGAGATAGAGGTAGATAGAGATAGAGACAGAGATGATAGAGATAGAGAATACATATAGATATAGAGATAGAGATAGAGATATAGAGATAGACAGAGAGATAGAGATAGATATAGATATATATAGAGAGATATAGGTATAGAGATATATAGATATAGATAGAGATAAAGAGAGATAGATATAGATATAGATATAGATATAGGTATAGGTATAGATATAGATATAGAGATATAGAGATATAGATATAGATATATAGAGATAGAGATAGAGATATAGATATAGATATAGATAGAGATAGAGATAGATGATAGAGATAGAGATAGAGATATACATACACACAGGGCGTCCCAAAAAATGTACATAGACTCTAACAGCGGATAGCTCCACGTTGAAAAAGAAATGTATTGTGATCATCCCTGCCTTCATCGACAATTATTAAAACTGTGTGTGTGCCTCTCCTGGGACACCGTATCGGTCCGTATAAAAGCCTAAGAGGCCGGACGACCGGATGCGGGAACTGCCGGTCGACTGGTCGCTATGACACACACTGACCACCAGGGGGCAGACGCTCAATGCAGGAGCTGCCCCCATGTGGTCAGTGCGCTCCCACAGCCTCCCCCCAGGTGGCCGCCCCCCCCCCCAATCAGCCCCAATCGCCGGCCAGACCGAGGGACCCTACCGGTGCCCAAAATTCGTGCACGATGGCGGGGGGGGGGGGGGGGTGGGTCCCTCAGCCCGGCCTGCACCCTCTCCAATCTGGGACCCCTCGGGGGATGTCCGACTGCTGGTTTAGGCCTGATCCCGCAGGGATCCCTCTCGCCATCCGGGACCGCTGGCTCCTAACCGCTCCCCTGCCTGCCTGCCTGATCGCCCCTAACCACTCTGCCTGCAGGCCTGATCACCCCCAACTCCCCCTCCCCCTGTCCCGGTCTGATCGCCCCAAACTTCCCCACCCCCACGGGCCAGCTCGCCCACAACTTTCCCCCTGCCCTGCCTGTCTGCTCACCCCCAACTGTCCCCCCCTGCCAGCCTGCTCGCCCCCAACCGCCTCTGCCTCAGCCCCGCCACCATGGCTTTGTCCGGAAGGATGTCCGGAAGGTCTCCCGGTCTAATTAGCATATTACCCTTTTATTAGGATAGATTCCTACGGTCTAACACACTCCATTATGTCCATCTGGGCAACCTTCAGATACGTCCAGAGGCCACTTTTACCCCCATTAATTTTGAGAGAAAGAGAGAGAGAGAGAGAGAGAGATTGAAGTGTGCCCTTGACGGGGAATTGAGCCTGAGAGCGGGACCCCAGGACATGGGGCGTCACCCCTGAAGCTCCCCCGGTGACCCCCGGCCTCCGTAGGGGGAGTCTCTTTTGGGGGTGACTCTTGGGAGTGGCTTTGCGCCTTCACCCATGGCTCAGCTGACAGCTGCTGGGACCCCCCGCCCCCCCCACCCCCCGCCCACCGTGCAGGGAAAAGGGTCCTCACCTCCACCCCCTTCTCTCCCGCAGGTGGAGGTGGCTACAACCCCAGTCAGGACGGCTACGGGACCTCCCACGGTAGGGTACCCCCAACGCCCAGGGCCCCCCGGGGGCGGCGGGCGGTGAGGTTGGGGGAGTCCACCCATCCATAGCTCCCGGTTGGGTTCCCACAATGCCTTGTGTCTGGGGTCTTGGGTGTTGGAACTCTCTCTGTACACACGGAGCGGCCAGATGACGGTGATCTCTGAACGCATAATCACCCGGCCACTCCGTGTCTGTCCTATAGAATAAAAGGCGAATATGCAAATTGTCCCCTCGACCGGGAGTTCGACCAGCAGGCAGGCCGGCCGACCGCCCACATCCCCTCCCCCTGGCCAGGCTGGCCGGACCCCACCCATGTACGAATTCATGCACCGGGCCTCTAATATATATATCTATCTATATATCTATATATCTATATATCTATATATCTATATATCTGTATATCTGTATATCTGTATATCTGTATATCTGTATATCTGTATCTATATATATAAAAGCCTAAGCCACCATTACGACAGAACGACCTGTCACTATGACGCACACTGACCACCAGGGGGAAGACGCTCAATGCAGGAGCTGCCCCCAGCCCATAGGCCCTGGTCACCGATGAGGTCAGCCAGGCAACCTCCTGTTCCCTTCCCCCGCCCTCCCCCCCCCCCCCGGCCAGCAGGCCCCGATTGCCTGATCGGGGTCAGACCCCCAGGCTGGGACAGGGAACTGGGGGTGGGTGGCAAAGAAAGGAGGAGGGGGGGAGGCGGGGAACCTGATTGGCCCTGATCACTGGCAAGGCCTAGGGACCCCACCTGTGCATGAATTTCATGCACTGGGCCTCTAGTATCTATATATCTGTATATCTGTATATCTGTATATCTATATATCTATATATCTATATATCTGTATATCTGTATATCTGTATATCTGTATATCTATATATCTATATCTAGATAATCTATATATCCATATATCTATCTATATCTATATACCTATATACCTATATACCTATATACCTATATACCTATATACCTATATACCTATATACCTATATACCTATATATCTATATATCTATATATCTATATATCTGTATATCCGTATATCTGTATATCTGTATATCTATATATCTATATATCTATATATCTATATATCTGTATATCTGTATATCTATATATCTATATATCCGTATATCCGTATATCTGTATATCTGTATATCTGTATATCTATATATCTATATAGCTATATAGCTATATATCTATATATCTATATCTATATATCTGTATATCTGTATATCTGTATATCTGTATATCTGTATATCTGTATATCTATATATCTATATATCTATATATCTGTATATCTGTATATCTGTATATCTATATATCTATATATCTATATATCCATATATCTATATATCTATATACCTATATACCTATATACCTATATACCTATATATCTATATATCTATATATCTATATATCTGTATATCTGTATATCTATATATCTATATATCCATATATCTATATATCTGTATATCTGTATATCTATATATCTATATATCTATATATCTATATATCTATATACCTATATACCTATATACCTATATACCTATATACCTATATACCTATATACCTATATATCTATATACCTATATATCTATATCTCTATATATCTATATACCTATATATCTATATATCTATATACCTATATATCTATATATCTATATATCTGTATATCTGTATATCTATATATCTATATATCTATATATCTATATATCTATATATCTATATACCTATACATCTATATATCTATATACCTATATATCTATATATCTATATATCTGTATATCTGTATATCTATATATCTATATATCTATATATCTGTATATCTATATATCTGTATATCTATATATCTATATATCTATATATCTATATATCTGTATATCTGTATATCTGTATATCTGTATATCTGTATATCTATATATCTATATATCTATATGTCTATATGTCTATATATCTATATATCTATATGTCTATATATCTATATATCTATATATCTATATATGTATCTATATTGAATGTCCAGATTATTATGTGTTCAGAGATCATCATCATCTGGCCACTCAGTTGATATTTTTTAAAAATTCAACAAAAGTAGAAACATTTAGCATCAAGCACTATTATTATTATTATTATTATTTTACAAATCTCGAATCCTTCTTTACACGTCGCTCTGCAGACATGACGTAAAGTGTAAAGGTCTCTCTTCGTTTGCTTTTTATAAAATATTTAAATATAGGTATTGATTGATTTCAGGGAGGAAGGGAGAGAGAGAGAATCATGGATCGGCTGCCTCCCGCACGCCCCCAACTGGTTGGGGATGGAGCCCGCAACCCGGGCCTGTGCCCTTGACCGGGAATCGAACCCTGACCTCCTGGTTCCTGGGTCGACGCTCAACCCCTGAGCCACGCCGGCCGGAATTTTTTCGTTTTCCTTGGCCCTGGTGACGATGCATAATGTGTTTTAGACGCATTTTGTAGGGTTTTTCCCCTCGCGACTGTATTTTAGTTTATTTTATATTTTATTTTATTTTATATTTTATATTTATATTTTATTTATATTTTATTTTTATTTCATTTTTATTTTATTTTATATTTTATTTTTTTATTTTAGTTTATTTATGTTTTATTTTATTTTATTTTATATTTTATTTTATTTTATATTTTTATTTTATTTTATATTTTATTTTTATTATTTTATATTATATTATATTTTATTTTATTTTATATTTTATTTTATTTTATATTTTATTTTATTTTTTATTATTTTATTTTTTATTATTTATTTTTATTTTATTATATATTTTATTTTATTTTATATTTTATTTTTATTATTTTATATTATATTATATTTTATTTTACATTTTATTTTTTATTTTATTTTATATTATATTATATTATATTTTTTTATTTTATATTTATATTTTATTTTATTTCATTTTATTTTTATTTTATTTTACTTTATATTTTATTTTTTATTTTTTTATTTTATTTTATATTTTATTTTATTTTTTTATTTTATTTTATATTTTATTTTATTATATATTTTTATTTTATATTATATATATTTATTTTACATTTTATTTTATTTTTTATTATATTTTATTTTACATTTTATTTTATTTTATTTTTTATTTTATTTTATTTTAGTTTAGTTTAGTTTAGTTTAAAGTATTACACAGAGTAGCACATATATCTCCTTTTTCCCCCCATTGACCTCCCCCCCGCCTCCCCTCCCCCTGCACATGCCCCCATCCCCCCCCAACTCCCGACTCTTCTGAGAGCAAATCTGCACGCGGCTGAGGCAGGCCCCGCCCTTTGGGGCACCTCCGCCCCCACGGGGTCTCCTGGGGGCGAGCGGAAGGGCTCGGGGGTGACTGTGTCTTCCAGGGGAAGCCTTGGTGCCCTTTCGCAGCATTTTCCTTTTCTGGGGGGCGGGGGGTCCTGGCTGCCTCTTGGGGTGTCCCGGCCACCTCCTGGGCCTGGGCCTGGGAATTCAGGGGTCCCCTCTGTCCTGCAGGTGGAGGGCGCAATAGACCAGGCTCGAATGGATATAATTATGGTAAAAAAAGGCATGATTTCTGCAAAAGCGAAAAGCTTGGAGAACTAACACCTGCCTGGGCGCTGGGGGGGGGGGCTGGGGGTGGGGGGACGCCTCGACTGCGCCTCATGCATGAAAACTGTCTCCCCATCCGGGTCCCCGCTTTGCACGCCATTTCCTTGTTGCTTTTGCAAAAAAAAAAAAAAATGTGTTTGTATGGATTTCACAGAAGAAGGGAGAGGGGAGAGAGAGAGAGAGAAACGTCCATGAGGAGAGAGAATCATGGACCGGCTGCCTCCTGCACGCCCCCTACTGGGGGTGGAGCCCGCAACCCGGGCATGTGCCCTTGACCGGGAATCGAACCCAGGACCTCCTGGTTCGTAGGTCGATGCTCAACCACTGAGCCACACTGGCCGGGCGAGGCCTTAGGTGCTTAAAGGGACAGAGGCCTGCTTCGCGCTGTGATTGTGTGTGAGTGCCTGCATCTGTGTGCCCCTGTGTGTGATGTAGATACGGACACACATGTGCATGTGTGTTTATGGGTGTGTATGCATGTGCATGCGGCTATATGTGCATATGTATGCCTGTGTATTATGTACACACACATGTGAGTGTTTATTTGCACACATGTGCACATGTGTTTAATGCACTGTACACAGATATGCAGACTTTGCACGTTCATGCATGCATGTATGAGCATATATGTGCACACATGCATGCATGTTTTGTGCAAGTGTGTGCATATGTGTGCATCGACATGTCTTTTGTAAGTTCACACATGCACACGTGAGCATAGATTTGTATATATGTGCATGCATGTGCAAACACACATGAATGTGGTGTGTGTAAGTTCACACATGCACACAGGGATGTATGTGTGTTCACATGTGCTACACATGCAGGAGGTTTGCAAGCTTGCACCTGTGTGTATGTGTTTGCACATGCACACATGGGTGCCTGCATACATGCCTACACATGTGTGCATGCATGTGCATAGGCGTGCATGTGGGTGTGTGCTTGCCTGTATTGCACATCTGTGCTCATGCGTGCGTATTCCCTGACCCCCGACATGCACGCCATGTCTCTGGGTCTCTTTACGCCCCATTCCATCCCCCACTGTGAGATGTCGTGTCCGCATCCTGCATCCCTCATGCTGACCGTCCGTCCCCTCCCCCATGACCCGTGAGCTTCCCGAGAGCCTAGAGTTTTGTCTGCTTGCGTCCCAGCTTCTCAGCGGAGCCGGCCACTGCGGGGGGGGGAGGGGCAGCGAGGAGCCCCTCCAATGCACGCGTGACTCTGTGCTCTTCCCGTTACAGGTGGAGGCGGCTACAACACGTACGGCAACCCGCACGGTAACACACGGGTGCAGCCTGCCCCTCTCTTTTCATTTTTTTTTTTTTTTAACACTAGAGGCCCGGTGCACGAAATTCATGCACTCCGGGGGGGGGGGTCCCTCCGCCCGGCCTGCGCCCTCTCGCAGTCGGGGAGCCCTCGGGGGGATGTCCGACTGCCGTGGAGGTGGGAGAGGCTCCCGCCAATGAATAAGAATTAATTAGAAAAGTGTATCAGTTAGCTCTGCTGTGTAACAAAAGTCCCAAGCACGCCGTGGCTTAAAACACAACCCATTGTCCGATCGCTGCCCAGGTGAGCAGATGGACACGTCTGCACTGCATCCAGGCTTGATGAGAACGAGCCCGCCCGTATTGATACGTTTTAAAGAATTAATTATGACTAATATTTTGTGAAGCATGTATCCGTTAGCTCTGCTGACGCACAGCAGCTTAAAACACACCCATTTATCAGACGAGTGGCCAGATGAGCCGATGCACACATCTACACGACCAATAAGCTTGATGCAAAAGCACCCACCGCTTTTCATAGCTTGCAAATAATTTAATATCAATAGATCCATATTTTGTAAAGAATGCATGAGCCCGGCCAGCCTGGCTCAGTGGTTGAGCATCGACCTATGTACGAGGACAATTATTGGCAAACTCGTGAGTCCGCGGAGCCAAATATCAACAGGACAACGATTGAAATTCCTTTGGAGAGCCACATTTTTTTTTAAAGAAATATTTTATTGATTTTTTACAGAGAGGAAGGGAGAGGGACAGAGAGTTAGAAACATCGATGAGAGAGAAACATCGATCAGCTGCCTCCTGCACGCCCCCTACTGGGGATGTGCCCGCAACCAAGGTCCATGCCCTTGACCGGGAATCGAACCCGGGACCCCTCAGTCCGCAGGCCGACGCTCCATCCATTGAGCCACACCGGTTTTGGCGAGAGCCACATTTTTTAAACTTAAACTTCTTCGAATGCCACGTCTTCCACACAGACTCGCCCAGGCCGTGGTGTTTCGTGGAAGAGCCACACTCCAGGGGCCAGAGAGCCGCGTGTGGCTCGCGAGCCGTGGTTTGCCGACCACGGGACTGGGAGGTCATGGTTCGATTCCCTGTCAGGACATATATGTGGGTTGTGGGCTCCATCCCCCAGTAGGGGGCGTGCAGGAGGCAGCTGATCCATCATTCTCTTTCATCATGGATGTTTCTCTCTCTCTCTCTCTCTCTCTCTCTCTCTCTCTCATCTCTCTCTTCCCCCACACCTCATTTCTCTCAAAAATCAATTAAAGGAATAATTAAAAAGGAGTATCCATTAGTCTTCCTGCATAACAAGGGATCCTGATACATAATAGCTTGAAACACAGCCATTGTTTTGTAAAGAATTAGTGAGCCCAGCTGGCGTGGCTCAGTGGTTGAGCCTTGAACTATGAACCAGGAGGTCACAGGTTCGATTCCCAGTCAAGGGCACATGCCCGGGTTGCGGGCTCCATCCCCTGTGGGGGGCGTGCAGAGGGCAGCCGACCCATGATTCTCTCTCATCATGGATGTGTCTCTCTCTCTTTGAAATCAATAAAAATATTTTTAAAAAAAGAATTAGTGAGCCCAGCTGGCGTGGCTCCGTGGTTGAGCCTTGAACTATGAACCAGGAGGTCACAGGTTCGATTCCCGGTCAAGGGCACATGCCCGGGTTGTGGGCTCCATCCCCTGTGGGGGGCGTGCAGAGGGCAGCCGACCCATGATTCTCTCTAGTCATGGATGTGTCTCCCTCTCTCTCCCTCTCACTTCCTCTCTCTCTCTTAAAAAAAATTTAATAAAGTATATATTTATTTTAAAAAGAATTAATTTAAAAGGTGTATCAGTTGTCTAGTGTGAGGATTTTCTCAGAGCGAGAGCTGAGAAAATTAATGAAAAAAAAAAGTGTATCAGTTAGTTCTGCTGCGTAACAAAGTCCCCGACACACAGTAGCTTGAATGAAACACAACCATTGTTTTGTAAAGAATGAATGAAAAAGGAGCCCTAACCAGTTCGGCTCAGTGGATAGAGCGTCGGCCTGCGGACTGGAGGGTCCCGGGTTCGATTCCGGTCAAGGGCATGTACCTGGGTTGCGGGCACATCCCCAGTGGGGGGCGTGCAGGAGGCAGCTGATGGATGTTTCTCTCTCATCGATGTTTCTGACTCTCTCTCCCTCTCCCTTCCTCTCTGTAAAAAAAATCAATAAAAATATATTTAAAAATAAGAATGAATTCTATGGAGGGGTCTAAGGGTCAGGGGAGACCAGTGGTCCCACCCATTTAGATCCCGGACTGGGGGTGACGGCGAGCTAAGCTGGGGTGGAAGCGTTGCTGCTGGCCTCGTATTTTCCCCTTCAGGTCAATCTTGCTTCTCCTTGAATCCCGCAGGCAACTCGGTCGCGAGGATCGTGTCTCCCATCGTGTCCGTCGTGGTGGTGACGCTGGTGGGGGCCGCGGTCGGGTACTTCCAACGCAACAGGAGGAGGAATTGCTTTAGACCGAGTGGTGAGTTCCAACCGCCCCTCCCCCATTTTTTTTCTTCTATTTATAGAAAACTAGAGGCCCGGTGCATGAAATTCATGCATGGAGGGTGTGTGTGTATGTCCCTCAGCCCAGCCTGCACCCTCTCCAATCTGAAACCCCTCGGGGGAGGTCCCTCTCACAATCCAGGACTGCTGATTCCCAACTGCTCACCTGTCTGCCTGCCTGCCTGCCTGATTGCCCCTAACCGCTTCTGCCTGCCAGCCTGATCACCCCCTAACCACTCCCCTGCCAGCCTGATTGATGCCTAACTGCTCCCCTGCCAGCCTGTTTGCCCCTAACTGCCCTCCCCTGCAGGTCTGGTCCCCCCTAACTGCCCTCCCCTGCAGGCCTGGGTCCCCCCCAACTGCCCTCCCCTGCAGGCCTGGTCACCCCTAACTGCCCTCCCCTGCAGGCCTGGTTCACCCCAACTGCCCTCCGCTGCAGGCCTGGTCACCCCTAACTGCCCTCCCCTGCAGGCCCAGTCATCCCTAACTGCCCTCCCCTGCCAGCTTGATTGATGCCTAACTGCTCCCCTGTCAGCCTGATTGCCCCTAACTGCCCTCCTCTGCAGGCCTGGTCACCCCTAACTGCCTCCCCTGCAGGCCTGGTCTCCCCTAACTGCCCTCCTCTGCAGGCCCGGTTGCCCCTAACTGCCCTCCTCTGCCAGGCTGATTGATGCCTAACTGCCCTCCCCTGCCAGCCTGATTGATGCCTAACTGCTCCCCTGCCAGCTTGATTGACCCCAACTTCCCTCCCCTGCAGGCCTGGTCCCTCCCAACTGCCCTCCCCTGCTGGCCATCTTGTGGCGGCCAACTTGTGTCCACATGGGGGCATCCATCTTGTGTGTTGGAGTGATGGTCAATTTGCATATTACTCTTTTATTAGATAGGATACATAAATACTTTCTGGTGTCTTTCACGAACAACGTTATTTCTGGGTAAGTCCAATAGAGACCTTCTTGCCTAATGAAGGGATTCGTTTTTTGGTTTGTTTTTCTTCCATTGGTTTTTAGAGAGAGTGGAAGGGAGGGAGGGAGGCAGGAGAGAGAGAGAGAGAGAGAGAGAGAGAGAGACATCGATGTGAGAGAGGCACATGGACTACTTGTCTCCTGCATGCATCTGACTCGGGCCAGGGATCAAACCTGCATCCCAGGTAACATGCCCTTGATTGAGAATCAAACCCACATGGGCTTATATTCTAACCAGAGAGCCACACTGTGTCAGGGTGCAAATATTATTATTTTTTAAAAAATTTATATATATTTCAGAGAGGAAGTGCCATTGAGTCTTGATCTGGCATCTAGAAAGGTTCAGGAATCTGGAGAAAGGGCTGTGCATAGATTCAATAAGAGTTCAGAGACGAAAGATAATTTTGAGAGGCAAATTGGGGGAGGCAGAGGAGCTTGGCTAAAGAAACCAAGTTCTCCTTGTCTCAGGACCCCTTGCTTTTTATTAACACAATTTGTCCTAAGGCAAGTTGGAGATAATACACTTCAAAGGGTAGGGTTTCGTACAGAACCATTGTCAGATTGGGGAATTGCCTACAGCTGTTCAGATGTTTGGCCAGCAGGAGGCAATAAATAACATGTAGATTAAGATGCCCTGAGCTGTCTGGCAGCAAACCATCATCCTATTCGGGTTTGGGGGAAGTGCCTTCAGCCATTCCATCAGGCGATAACATATGTGGCTCAGCCCTTGTTGAGTCCCCAAGTTCCATCAACCATTTGATGAAACTCTTGCAATTATGACATGCTGGAACTGGCTTCCGGCAAGGAATGGGGAGGGAGAGAGAGAGAGAGAAGCATCCATGATGAGAGAGAATCATTGAGCAGCTGCCTCCTGCTCACTCCCCTACTGGGGATGGAGCTCACATGTGCCCTGACCGGGAATTGAACTGGGACCTGCTGGTTCACAGGTTGACGCTCAACTGCTGAGCCACACCGGCTGGGCTAGTTTTAATGAAAGACATAGAGAGAGTTACTCATGTCATTTAGGATGTTCAAAAACCACTCACAAATAGCAAACCATAAAAATCCTATATAATAAAAGCCTAATATGCTAAGTGTCCAGTCATCCATTCAACCAATCAAAGAATAATATGCTAATGACATGCTAAGGCCGCTCAACCGCTCGCTATGACATGCACTGACCACCAGGGGGCAGACGCTCCAACCGGTAGGTTAGCTTGCTGCTGGGGTCCGGCCGATCAGGACTGAGCGAGATGGGCCGGACACGCCCTGGAGTCCTCCCGCGGTCCCTCCCCGGCTGGCCAACCTCCCGCGTCCCTCCCCGGCCCCGATCGTGCACCGGTGGGGTCCCTCGGCCTGGCCTGCGCCCTCTCACAATCCAGGCTGAGGGATACCCCCCTCCCGAGTGCATGAATTTCGTGCACCGGGCCTCTAGTAATAATAATAATAATGCTTTAAGACTAACATGTAGCATTTTTATTTTCCTTTTTTAAAAACGTGTCTTTATTGATTTCAAAGAGAAAGAGAAAGAGAGAGAGAGAGAGAGAGGGGGAGAGAGAGAGAGAGAGAGAGAGAGAGAGAGAGAGAAACATCCATGATGAGAGAGAATCATGGGTCAGCTGCCCCCTGCACGCCCCCTACTGGGGATGGAGCCCGCAACCTGGGTATGTGCCCTTGACCGGGAATCGAACCCTGACCTCCTGGTTCCTAGGTCGACGCTCAACCACTGAGCCACGCCGGCCGGTCTGTAGGGTTTTTCTTGCTCAGCTGTGACGTCTTCACGGCCGTCTTTCCCTTACAGAACCGGAACACGTCTGAAGGCCCTCGACGCCCAGCGGTCGCTCCGAGAAAAAAAAAATCTCACACCAGGCAGCCACCCTCGTCCATCGCTGCTGTGGGAACTCCATCTCGTCCTTGGTGCCGTTCACCCCCCCCCCCGCCCCCCAAAGTGTTTTCTCTCCCGTTGGACCTCGAGGGACTGCCTCACGACGTACACCCGCCCCCCCCCTTTTATTGGACGGGCCCTGTGTCTGTAGATAAGTTAGTCAGTTGGACCCTCTGTGTGGGTGAGGGGGGCGGGGTCCCCGAGTTGACTTGATTTTGTCTGTTGACTCATTCATTCGGACCCAGAGATTTTTCCACTCGGTTCTCAACTGTGACACTACCTCCTTGGGCAGCGATTCCACCCGACTTTTTTTTTTTTTTAATCTTTATTGTTGAAAGTATTATATATGTTCCCTTCCCCCCATCGTCCCCCCCCCCCATTGCCTGTATCCACGGGTGATGCATAAATGCATACAAGGACTTTGGTTGATCTCTTACTACCCACCCACCCTCCCCCGCCTTCCCTCTGAGATTCCTCAGTCTGTTCGATGCGTCTATGTCTCTGGATCTATTTTGTTCATCAGTGTATTTGGTTCATTAGCGTCCACGTAGGAGTGAGGTCATGGGACACGTGTCTTTCTCTGACCGGCTTATTTCACTCACCATCATGCTCTCCAAGTCCCTCCATGCCTTCCCAAAGGGTGAGAGAGCCTCCTTTTTCAGGGCTGTGTAGTATTCCACGGTGTCGATGGACCACAGTTCTGTGTTTTGATCCATTCGGCTACCGATGGGCACTTGACTTGCGACTTTTCCACACTCTGTGCTTTGTCACAAAAGACGGAATGTCGGCCAAATGGCCCGGGGTCTTGGGTGGGGGTGGGATTGGATCCTGAGAGACCAAGAATGATGCTTTCGGCATCTCCAACCATCCGTGGTGGGGAGTAGACCGATGATCCGTTCTTTGGTTACGTGAGTGGAAATGCGTTGAAGGGGACCTGGGAGTGAGTGATGGGTGACACGGAGGGTGGAGACCCATCACCGATGCCTGACATACAGAATTTGTTTCAACCTGTGGAAAGGAAACCTGGATTGCAGGGGGTGGGGAGAGGATTCTAAGGGCAAAGTGTCTCCTGTGAAAACCATCTCAGAGAATCAGAGTGGGGATACCTATCCATCCATCCATCCATCCATCCACTCATCCATTCACTCATCCATCCATTCATCCATCCATCCACTCATCCTTCCATACATTCATCATCCACCTATCCATCCTTCTATATGTCTGTCCATCCATCCATCCATCCATCCAAACATCCATCCACTCATCCATCCATCCATCCATCCATCCATCCATCCATCCATCCACTCATCCATTCACTCATCCATCCATCCATCCATCCATCCATCCACTCATCCATTCACTCATCCATTCACTCATCCATCCATCCATCCATCCATCCATCCATCCATCCATCCATCCATCCATCCATCCATCCATCCATCATCCTTCCATACATTCATCATCCAGCTATCCATCCTTCTATCTGTCCATCCATTCATCCATCCACTCGTCCGTCCATCCTTTCTCCCTCCCTCCCTGCCTCCCTGTCTCCCTCCCTCCCATCCATACATCCATCCCTCCCTCCCTCCCTGCCATCCATCCATCCATCCATCCATCCATCCAGTGAAATCTTATGCTTTCAGTCCCTGGGTCCGGGTGAGACCATGTGTCCCTGGATCCGGGTGAGGCCTCGTGCACCTAGGCCCGGGTGAGCCCAAGTGGCCCTGGGTCTGGGAGAGGCCAAGCGTCCCTGGGTCCGGGTGCGACCATGTGTCCCTGGATCCAGATGAGGCCTCGTGCACCTAGGACCGGGTGAGCCCAAGTGGCCCTGGGTCTGGGAGAGGCCAAGCGTCCCTGGGTCCGGGTGCGACCATGTGTCCCTGGATCCAGATGAGGCCTCGTGCACCTAGGCCCGGGTGAGCCCAAGTGGCCCTGGGTCTGGGAGAGGCCAAGTATCCCTGGGTCCGGGTGAAGCCAGAGCCTGGGTCCGGGTGAGGCCGTGTGCCCCTGGATCCATCCGGGTGAGGCTGGGTCCCAGGCCCGGGTGAGACCACGCGCCCCTTGGGTATGGGTGAGGCCACGTGCCCCTTAGTCCGGGTGACGCCGTGCCCCTGGGTTCGGCCGAGACCAAACCAGAGGGAGTCGGACCTCCGTTACCGCCATTTGTCCACCATCCAGAGCTGGGGGGTCAGTGCTGACATGTACACATAAGGAACTACTGGACATTGAAATTGAGTCTCAAAAGAACTGTTGGTCCAGGGGGAAGCTCGCTACAGACTGATTCATTTGCCTGTCAGCATAACTATTATTGCTCGTCTCACATTCAGTGCTTATTAGTATATATCTAGTGACATATGATCTCGCTCATCTAGGGGAAATGATGAACAACATAGACTGAGGAACAAGAACAGAACCAGAAGCAAGGAGGCATCGATCGGACTATCGGGCCTCAGAGGGAGGATAGAGGAGGGTAGGGGGAGGGTGGGGGGAGGGGGAGAGTTCAACCAAAGGACCTGTATGCATGCATATAAGCCTATCCAACGGTTAAGTTCAACAGGGGATTGGGGCATGCGTGGGGAGAGGGGTGGGATGGGAATGGGGGGATGAGGACAAATATGTGACACCTTAATCAATAAAGAAATTAAAAAAAAAAAAAAAAAAAAAAAAAAAAATCTTATGCTTTCAATTTCTTTTAAAAAAATACATTTTTATTGATTTTTAGAGAGAGAGGAAGGGAAGGAAGAGAGAGCTAGAAACATCCATGATGAGAGAGAATCATGGATCACCTGCCTCCTGCACGCCCCCTACTGGGGATCGAGCCTGCGACGGGAATCGAACCAGCAACCTCTTGGTTCATGGGTTGGTGCTCAACCACTGAGCCACACTGGGTCGGGCTCAATCTCTTTTTGGGGAACGACAATGGGACAGAAGTCGCGATTTTTGTCAGGTGCTCACACCTTCCATGTTGTTCTTGGCGGTTGATACGCTGTAGGTACCACAGCTTCACGTGACGTACGGCTTTCTTCACATATTGCTTTTTCCTTGTACTGGGGTAGAAAAATCTTACATCTTCCAGCATCAAAGGAAACGTAATAGGTATTTGCTTGTATTTTAGGGATGTTTTCGGGGAGAGGAAAAGGGGTGACTGGGGCATATGGGTGTCGTCTGACTCAGTGACGATGAATGTGTTATAGGACTTGTAGACTTGGCCGTGAGCATGAGAATCAAACTATGAACGCATTCCCGGCAATCCGGGACTCATACGGAGAAAACCCTAAAAATGCCAGCTGTGCAGGCTTCCATTACGGGTCGGGGGCTACGTCTACAAAGAGAGAGTGAGAGAGGGAGTTGGAAGCAAAAACGATTTGAAAAAAAAACAACTTAAAGCTAATAATCGCGGTAGAAAAATGGTAAAGGGGGGGAGGGGGGAGAAGTGGTGAGGGAAGGAGACTTGACTTGGGGTGGTGAACACAGAATGCCACATACAGATGATGTATCATAGAATTGTACACTTGAAACCTGTGTAATTTTATTAACCCAACGTCGCCCCAATAAATTCAATAAAAATAAAAAAACGGCAAAAATATTGTTACAAATCTCTGTATGTTGATAATGAAAGACAACCATAATAGATAGGTTGGATGAACTTGGTACATCAAGACAGCGTTTGCAGTTTAGTTTAGTGCTTGGGGTTTGCGTGGGGAAATCTCTGATGTTTCTTTTATAAAATAATTTATATTAAACACACACACACACACACACACACACACACACACACACACACACACACACAGGAACCCCAACAGCAAATGATCCCGATGAGATGCCTTAAACAGAATCGCATATCTCACATTACAGAGAGAGTCATCAGATGTCAGTATTGCTGAGGGCAGGAAATTCTGTCTTAGCGTGAGGGACTTTGTCTGTCTGTTAATCTGTCTACCCATCCATCCTTCCATCCATCCGTCCATCCATCCATCCATCCATCCATCCATTCTTCCATCTTTCCATCCATCTATCCATTTACTCATCCTCCCATCCATTCATCCATCCACATATTCATCCATCCATTCTTCCATCCATCCATCCACCCACCCATCCATCCATTTATCTATCCATCCATTCATCCATCCACTCATCCTTCCATACATTCATCCATCCACCTATCCATCCTTCTATTTGTCCATCCATTCATCCATCCACTCATACCTCCGTCCCTTCTCCCCTCCCTCCCTCCCTCGCTCCTATCCACCCATCCATCCATACACCCACCCATCCATCCATCCATCCACTCATCCTTCCATACATTCATCCATCCACCTGTCCATCCTTCTATCTGTCTATTCATTCAACCATCTACTCATCCATCCATCCATCCATCCATCCATCCATCCATCCATCCATCCACCCACCCACTCGTCCATCCATCCATCCATCCATCCATCCATCCATCCACCCACCCACTCGTCCACCCACCCATCCATCCATCCACTCGTCCATCCATCCATCCACCTATCCGTCCACCCACTCATCCATCCATCTGGTGGGTGGAGACCAGCGATGCCGCTGGTCACCCAGCAAAGACGCCCGCTCTCTGGAGAAGCCCGTCCCAGGATGTGCCCGACCTGACCTGACATTTGCTCCTGGTGAGGCGTGATGGGCACAAAGGACCCCAGAGGTTTCTCTGGCTCAGCGTGTGGAGAGAGCTGTTGGCCAAGTGGCAGAGAGGGAGCTGCCCGGAGGGAGGTCAGGGTGGCCCGCTGCCCGGCTGACCAGCTCGGGAACAGCTCGAGGGAGAGACGCCACGCATCGCGAGGGTGCAGGCCCGACTGCGTTCACTGGATTTCATCTCTGATGGTTCCACGCAGACTTCCCTGAGAGACAGACCTCGAAGAGGCTGCAGGCGATCATGGAAGGTGGAATGCTCGCTCCCATCTCTTTTTGGGGGTTCTCCTCGCTCCAGCCCCAAGCTGGCTCCCACCCAGGCTCTCTCTTGCGACAGGACCGTTTCTCAATCCAGTGTGATTAGTGGAGACATTTTCGGTTGTTACAGCTGGGGGAGAGGTCTGGCTCCTGGCGTGTGGTGGGTGGAGACCAGGGAGGCCGCTCAACACCCTGCAGGGCACAGGACGCCCCACATCCGAGGGTCACCCAGCTCCAGATGTCAGGAGAGCTGAGCGAGAGAAACCTGGGCTTAGCATGAGGAACTTCTTATTCCCCACATCTCTCTTCTCTCTCTCTCTCTCTCTCTCTCTCTCTCTCTCTCTCTCTCTCCCTCTCTCTCACCATATCTCCCTTCCATCTCCATCCATCATCCATCCATTTACCTATCCATTCGTCCACCCACCCAACCATTTATCCATCCATCCATCCATCCATCCATCCATCCATCCACCCATCCATCCACCCACCCACGCATCCATCCACCCATCCATCCACCCATCCATCCATCCATTCACTTATCCATCCATCCATCTGTCCGTCCATCTATCCATTCATCTACCCGTCATCCAACCATCCATCTATCCATTCACCTGTCCATCCATCTATCCTCTCCATATCTATCTACCCATTCATCCACTCATCATCCATCCATCCTCCCACTCATCTATTATACATCTATCATCTATCTCTATCTATCTATCTATCTATCTATCTATCTATCTATCTATCTATCTATCTATCTATCATCTATCTATCTATCTATCATCTATCTCTATCTATCTATCTATCTATCTATCTATCTATCTATCTATCTATCTACCTATTATCTATCTATCTATCATCTATCTATCTATCTATCTATCTATCTATCTATCATCTATCTGTCTATCTATCTATCTATCATCTATCTATCTATCTCTCTATCTATCTATCTATCATCTATCTATCTATCTATCATCTATCTATCTCTATCAATCAATCAATCTATGATCTATCTTTATCATCTATCTACCTATCTATCAACTATCTCTATCATCTATCTCTATCTATCTATCTATCTATCTATCTATCTATCTATCTATCTATCTATCTTATCTATCTATCTATATCTATCTACCTATGTATCTATCTATCTCTACCTATCAATCAATCTATCTATTATCTATCTATCTATCTATCTATCTATCTATCTATCTATCTATATCTATCTACCTATCATCTATCTATTTTCTCATCGAGCCAGAAAAATAACCCAGTTTGATGAATGATGGACAACACCCACACTCCATTGCGCCCATTACAAATGAGGTTTAGCACCCTCAATGTTCTCCCAGCCCTTTAAAAATCTCTATGCTGCCAAAACCGGTTTGGCTCAGTGGATAGGGCGTCGGCCTGCGGACTGAAGGGTCCCAGGTTCGATTCCGGTCAAGGGCATGTACCTTAGTTTCGGGCACATCCTCAGTGGGGGGTGTGCAGGGGGCAGCTGATTGATGTTTTTCTCTCATCAATGTTTCTGGCTCTCTGTCCCTCTCCCTTCCTCTCTGTAAAAAAAATCAATTAAAAAAAATCTCTATGCTGCATCTTTTTGTTGGTGTTTTATGAAATGTTTACATTTAAATTTTTTTTTTGGCACCATAGGTAAAGGTCTATATATATTTTTTTCTTTTTTAATTTCAGAGAGGAAGGGAGAGGGAGAGAGAGATAGAACCATCAATGATGAGAGAGAATCATGCATCAGCTGCCTCCTGCACGCCCCCTACTAGGGATGGAGCCCGACGCTCAACCACGGAGCCAGGCCTGCCGGGCTAAAGGTCTATATTCTAATGTTAATCTTCAAAACCCAAATAAAAGAAAATATAAAAATCTCTCCCTTCAGGAGCCTAAACTGTATTGGTTCTCAAAGTGTGCGATGTGGAACCCTAGAGGGGTGTCCCTGAGACTCAGACATCCACGGATGGGGGTGCGGTGGGGCGCGGTTTGGTCAAAATTGCTTTCATAGTAATACAGAGACCTTGCCCTAGCTGGTTTGGCTCAGTGGATAGAGCATCGGCCTGCGGACTGAAGGGTCCCGGGTTCAATTCCCGGTCAAGGGCACATGCCCGGGTTGTGGGCTCCATCCCCAGTAGGGGGTGTGCAGGAGGCAGCTGATCCGTGAGTCTCTCTCATCATGGATGCTTCTCTCTCTCTCTCTCCCTCTCCCTCCACTCTCTGAAATCAATAAAAATATATTTTGAAAAAAATAATACAAAGACCTTGTTTGTCTTTTTTAAACTATGTTGGGCCCAAAATGAATGAATGAATGAATGAATGAATGAATGAATAAAAGAAAAGAAAAGAAAAGAAAAGAAAAGAAAAGAAAAGAAAAGAAAAGAAAAGAAAAAAAAGAAAATAAAAGAAAAGAAAAGAAAAGAAAAATCTATGTTGGGCCCAGTCAGTCTGGCTCAGTGATTGAGCATCAGCCTAGGAACCAGGAGGTCAGGGTTCGATTCCCGGTCAAGGGCACAGGCCCGGGTTGTGGATTTGATCCCCAGTAGGGGGCGTGCAGGAGGCAGCCGGTCCATGATTCTCTCTCATCATGTCTCTCTCATCATGTCTCTCTCTCTCTCTCTCACTCTCGCTCTCTCTCCCTCTTCCATCCTCTCTCTCTGAAATCAATAAAAACACACTAAATATAACTGAATAAATACACGATGTTGATGTTTGCCCGGAAGGTCTAGGAGCGACAGGGGATGGACCTGCTGGGGCAGTTGGGTCGGTGCAATGGGGACAGGAATCTCCCTCCCCCTCCCCCTCCCCCTCCCCCTCAGGTGATGTTTGCTGAGCAGGTAGCCCAGGTCCTGGGTCTTGCAGAGCCGGAATGTTGGGTCCTTCCGCCGAGATGGGCCCGGCCTGCAGGACAGTGACATGTTGGAACATGTAGGTCACTGTAGGTCACGGAAGTGGCTGAGCTACTAGCATCATTGCCTGCTTTTTTGCCTCCTCCTGAGGGTCTCTCTCTCTCTCTCTCTCTCTCTCTCTCTCTCTCTCTCTTCTCTCTCTCTCTCTCTGATAATCCTCACCCGAGGATATATTTTCCCATTGATTTTTTTTTTTAGGGAGAGTGGAAGAGAGAGGGAGAGACAGAGAGAAACATCGATGTGAGAGAGAGAGACACATCGATGGGTGGCCTCCTGCACGCGCCCCGACCGGGGCCTGGGCCAGGGCGGATCTGCAACCGAGGTCCGTGCCCTTGACCTGGAGTCGAACCCGGGACCCTTCAGGCCGCAGGCCGACGCTATAGCCACTGAGGCAAACTGAACAGGGCTCTTAAAAATTTTTGTTAAAATTGATTTTAGAGAGGAAGGGAGAGAGAGAGAGAGAGAGAGAGAGAGAAACATCCATGATGAGAGAGAATCATGGACCGGCTGCCTCCTGCACGCCCCCTGCTGGGGATGGAGCCCACAACCCGGGCGTGTGCCCTGATTGGGATTCGAACCGTGACCTCCTGGTTCATAGGTTGACGCTCAACCACTGAGCCACACTGGCCAGGTAGAATGTGCCTTTTTTAAAAAAAATCAGAACGCAATCACGGTGAACAGGGCATGGTTAACGTTTCCTAGAATTATAGCTGGACCCCGATTTTCTATTTCTGCCCCATCAGCCAACGACTGCCAATCAGGGCCGTCCATGCCATCCCGGGGACACCTCAGGGCTCGCAACCCTGGCCCACATCCTCCTCTGTGGCCTGCAATTGACCCATGCACGCCTGTAATCACACATTCATTCATTCACCTATTCATTGATTCATGAATGCATGTATTCACACATTCATTCATTCACCCACTCATTGAACCACGCATGCATGTATTCATACATTCATTCACACATTCATTCATTCACCCACTCATTGACGCATGCACACATACATTCACACATTCATTCATTCACCTTTTCATTGATTCATGAATGCATGTATTCACACATTCATTCCATGTATTCACACATTCATTCACACATTCATTCATTCACCCACTCATTGAACCATGCACACATGTATTCACACATTCATTCATTCACCCACTCATTGAACCATGCACACATGTATTCACACATTCATTCATTCACCCACTCATTGAACCATGCACACATGTATTCACACATTCATTCATTCACCCACTCATTGAACCATGCACACATGTATTCACACATTCATTCATTCACCCACTCATTGAACCATGCACGCATACATTCACACATTCATTCATTCACCCATTCATTGATTCATGAAGGCATGTATTCACACATTCATTCACACATTCATTCATTCACCCACTCATTGAACCATACACACATGTATTCACACATTCATTCCACATTCATTCATTCACCCACCCATTGAACCATGCACACACACATTCATTCATTCATCCAGTTCTTGACCCATACACGTATTCACACATTCATTCATTCACCCACTCATTGAACCATGCACACACACATTCATTCATTCATCCAGTTCTTGACCCATACACGTATTCACACATTCATTCATTCACCCACTCATTGAACCATGCACACACACATTCATTCATTCATCCAGTTCTTGACCCATACACGTATTCACACATTCATTCATTCACCCACCCATTGAACCATGCACACACGCATTCACACATTCATTCATTCACCCACTCATTGAACCATGCACGCATGCATTCACACATTCATTCATGCACCCACTTCTTGACCCATACAGGCATTCACTCATTCATTCATTCACCCACGCATTCACTCATTCATTCATGCACCCACTCATTGACACAAGCACGCATGTATTCACACATTCATTCATGCACCCACTTCTTGACCCATACACGCATTCACTCATTCATTCATCCACCCACGCATTCATTCATTCATTCACCCACCCATTGAACCATGCACGCATGCATTCACACATTTATTCATGCACCCACTCTTGACCCATGCACTCATGCGTCCACTCATTCATTTATTCATTCACACATGCATGCATTCACTCATTCATTTATTCATTCAGACATTCATTTATTCATTCAACTCACTGACTCATGCATGCATTCACTCATTCACTCAACCATCACGCATCTATCTACTGTCTGTCTCATGTACCCATGCGTTCACTCATTCATTTATTCACCATCTCATTGACCCATGCACACGTGTTCACTCATTCATTTATTCACCCAACTCATCCCCTCATACACACATACATCCCCTCATTCATTTATTCACCACCTCATTGACCCATGCACACGTGTTCACTCATTCATTTATCCACCAATTGGGTGAATGAGTGAATGCATGCATGAGTCAGTGACTTTAATGAATAAATGAATGTCTGAATGAATAAATGCATGAGTGAATGCACGCATGTGTGAATGAATATTGCATGAGTGGACGCAGGAGTGCGTGGGTCAAGCGTGAGTGAAGGAATGAATGAGTGGATGCCTGTATGTGTCAAGGAGTTGGTGAATGAGTGAATGTGTGAATGCATGCATGCATGGGTCCATGCATGTTTTAATGAATGAGTGAATGTGTGTGTGCATGGTTCAATGGGTGGTTGAATGAATGAATGAGTGAATGAGTGGGTGAATGAATGAATGAGTGAATGGATCAAGAAGTGAGTGAATGAATGAATGAGTGGATGCCTGTATGTGTCAAGGAGTTGGTGAATGAATGAATGTGTGAATGGATGCTTGCATGGGTCAATGAGTGGGTGAATGAATGACTCCCACAGACATGCTTTCACTCATTCATTTACTCACCCACTCATTCACCCCTGCTGTTTTTGTTTGTTTTAACCTTTTATTGATTCCAGAGAGGAAAGGAGAGGGAGAGAGAAAGAGAGACATCAGTGATGACAGAGAATCATGGATCGGCTGCCTCCTGCACGCCCCACACTGGGGATCAAGGCCACAATCCAGGGCATGTGCCCCGACCAGGAATAGAACCGCGACCTCCTGGTTCACAGATCCACGCTCACCCACGGAGCCACGCCAGGCCGGCCCGTTTGCTCCTGCGTGCATTCGCTCCTCTATTCCTGCACCCACGGCCCTTTCCTCCACTCACCCTGCCTCCAACAAGGTCACTCCATCTCTGCCAGGTCCCAGATCACTCCCTGCAGACAGTGCGCCAGGCTGGCCTTGCGCCCAGACCCTGAGGCCACTGCAAACATTTGCCTTAGGGCTGGCTGGTTAAAGGTTAAATGTCCCAACTTAGAAACCTACCCGGGAAGCCAGGATTCAGCGCCTCAGGGAGGGGGGGTGGGTGGTGGGCAGGGGCTGGGTTTGGAATGTCAGGCATCGCGGGCCCCTTCGGCGGGGCCCCTCCCCGGGCAGGCAGCAGGCGGCGCGCGCGGCGGGGCTTGGAGACCCCCTGCGCGCGCGCGCGCGCGGGGGGCCGGTTTGGAGGCGGGACCGGGCTTCCGGACAGCGGCCAATCGCGGGGCCCCTGGACACAGGGCCTCCCAGGGACAGCGGAGCCAGAGGCCGCCTGAACGCAGGCGAGGCGCTGGGGGAGGGACACCACGGATCCGAGACACCCAGGCGACCCGAGAGCGCGCGCGCAGGAGGTAACTGGAGACTTAGGGGGTGCGGGGGCGTGGAAACTTGTTGCGCGCGGCTGGGGATCCGGGGAGGAGGGCGCAGGGGCTGCCCCGGTGCAGAGGAGGGGCGAGGGGAGGCGCAGAGGTGGATCTAAGTTCAAAGAGGTAACCGGGCGGGTGGGGAGGGGTGGGGGCACTGGGCCGGGTTGGGGGGCCGAGGCCACCTGGAGCGAACCGAAGGGGCGGGGCGCAGCGGGAGGCAGAGGACTCGCAGAGGGACTGGGGGTGAGGGGAGCGCCATCCCCACCCCGGAGCGCGGAGGAGGGGGGGCGTGGGGCGCAGGGGCCACGGAGGTCGCACCACGGAGCGCAGGTGGCACGGCGCGTGGAGCGGGCGATGATGGGTGGGAGCTGCAGCCACGGGTGTGCCCCCGCAGGCCTGGAGCTCGGCGCGGGTCGCTTGGAGACGAAGCGTGCGCTAGGCCCGGCCGCGGGCCCCACGCTCCACGCTGCGCGCCCGGGCGCACGGCTCCACGTGGGTGCCAAGGGCGCACGGAGCCTCGCACCGCACCATGCCCGGTGAGTGGAGGAGCGGAAGTTCCTTTCTCCTTCCTTTTTTCCTTCCTTCCTTCCTTCCTTCCTTCCTTCCTTCCTTCCTTCCTTCCTTCCTTCCTTCTTTCTCTTTCTCTCTCTCTCTCTTTCTTTCTCTTTCTTTTTTCTTTCTTTCTCTTTCTCTCTCTCTCCCTTCCTTCTTTCCTTCCTTCCTTCCTTCCTTCCTTCCTTCCTTCCTTCCTTCCTTCCTTCCTTCCTTCCTTCCCTTCCATCCATGCATCTATCCATCATCCATCCATCCATCCATCCCATCCATTCATCCATCCATGCATCCATCCATCCATCCATCCATCCATCCATTCATCCATCCATCCATTTTTAAATATATTTTATTGATTTTTTACAGAGAGGAAGGGAGAGGGATAGAGAGTTAGAAACATCGATGAGAGAGAAACATCCATCAGCTGCCTCCTGCACGCCCCCTGCTGGGGATGTGCCCGCAACCAAGGTACATGCCCTTGACGGGAATCGAACCTGGGACTCCTCAGTCCGCAGACCGACGCTCCATCCACTGAGCCAAACCGGTTACGGCATCCATCTATTTATGCATCCACCCACACATCCATCCATCCACATCCATCCATCCATCCATCCATCCATCTATCCATCCATCTATCCATCCATCATCTATCCATCCATCCATCCATCCATCCATCCATCATCCATCCATCCATCATCCACCCACCCATCCATCCATCCATCCACATCCATCCATCCATCCATCTATCCATCCATCCATCCATCCATCATCCATCCATCCATCTATCCATCCATCCATCCATCCATCCATCCATCCATCATCATCCATCCATCCATCCATCCATCCATCCATCATCCATCCATCCATCCATCCATCCATCATCCATCCATCCATCCATCCATCCATCCATCCATCATCCATCCATCCAATCATTTATGCATCTATTCATCCACATATTCAACCATCCATTCAATCCCTTCCTTCCTTCCTTCCTTCCTTCCTTCCTTCCTTCCTTCCTTCCTCTTTTTCCTTGAATTTTATTATTAAACACAGAGGGATAATATTACAGAACAATGTTCTCTTTATTCCCATATTAACAATAAACCCAACATGTGTATAAGTAAGAGTGTCAATCAGAAAGCAATCAAAGGTACCATATAAAGAGTTGTTTTCTTTTTAAATAAAAATATCTTCCTGGTGTGAGACTTGACCTGCCCTCGATTTCTCAAAGGAGGGTGGTTTTGCTAAATAGAGTCGAAGGGAAGAAGGAGTGAGAAGCATCCATGATGAGAGAGAATCCTGGATCGGCTGCCTCCTGCACGCCTTCTACTGGGGATCGAGCCCACAACCCGGGCAGGTGCCCTTGATTGGAATCGAACCTGGGACCCTTCAGTCCGCAGGCTGATGCTCTATCCACTGAGCCACACCGGCCAGGGCTGTTTTTTTTTTTTTTTTAAGCCCATTGCTTCCCCGGCTGGTGTTGCTCAGTGGTTGCCCACCAAAGGGTCTTGGGTTCGATTCCCGATTAAGGTCACCCACCTGGGTTGCAGGGTTGATCCCCACCCCCGTTGGGATGCGTGCGTGTGGGAGGCAACCAATCGACGTGTCTCTCACATCGATGTTTCTTTCTCTCTGTCTCTCCCTCTCCCTCATTTCCACTCTCTCTAAATATATATATATATATATCAGCCCGGCCGGGGTGGCTCAGTGGTTGAGCATCAACCTGTGAACCAGGAGGTCACAGTTCGATTCCCGGTCAAGGGCACATGCCCGGGTTTCGGGCTCCATCCCCAGTAGGGGGCGTGCAGGAGGCAGCCGATCCATGATTCCCTCTCATCATGGATGCTTCTCTCTCTCCCTCTCCCTTCCTTCCTCTCTGAAATCAATAAAAATATATTTAATAAATAAATAAAAAGTCAGCCACTCGTCATTTAAAAGATAATAATAAAAACAAATAAAAACATCAATGGAAAAAAATATCCTCGCGTGAGGATTAACAAAAAAGTAAAATAAAATGAAATAGGGACGTTGACCGCCCTGGCCGGTGTGGCTCAGTGGATAGAGCGTCGGCCTGCGGACTGGAGGGTCCCGGGTTCGATTCCTGGTCAAGGGCATGGACCTTGGTTGCGGGCACATCCCCAGTGGGGGGTGTGCAGGAGGCAGCCGATGGATGTTTCTCTCTCATCGATGTTTCTAACTCTCTCTCCCTCTCCCTTCCTCTCTGGAAAAAATCCATAAAATATATTTTTTTAAAAAGAGAGAGAGGAAGAGTGTGGCCCCTGAACCCCGCCGTCCCCTGAGAGCCGCCAGGAGTGTGACGGGTGTCTCTGTCCGCACCCGCAGTGTCTGACCAGGCCTTTGTGACGCTGGCCACCAACGACACCTACTGCCAGGGAGCCCTGGTCCTCGGCCAGTCGCTGAGGGACCAGCGGGCCACCCGGCCGCTGGTGGTGCTGATCACGCCGCAGGTGTCCCGCCTGCTCAGGTAAGACTCGGGGGCACACCTGTGCCCACCTGGCTCCTCCTTGTGTAGAAGCAACGCCACCTACGCTCCAGCGGGCGGGGGTCCCCCAGAGATCGAGGTGGTCCTAGAGCGCTGGCCATCATGGAATGGATGGATGGATGATGGATGGGTGGATGGATGGATGGATGGATGGATGGATGGATGGATAGATGGAAGATAAATAGAATAGATGATACATAGTTAGGTAGAAACATAGATACATTAATAGATGATAGATATATAGAGAGGTAGACAGATAGAAGGATGGATGGATGGACGGATGGGTAAATAGAATAGATGATACATAGGTAGAAACATGGATACATTAATAGGTGATAGATATATAGAGAGGTAGACAGATTGAAGGATGGATGGACGGATGGATGGATGGATGGATAAATAGAATAGATGATACATAGGTAGAAACATAGATACATTAATAGGTGATAGATATATAGAGAGGTAGATGGATGGATGGATGGATGTTGGATGTGTGGGTGTATGGATGGTTACATGGATGCATGGACAGATGGATGGATGGATGGATGGATGGATAAATAGAATAGATGATACATAGGTAGAAACATGGATACATTAATAGGTGATAGATATATAGAGAGGTAGACAGATAGAAAGATGGATGGATGGATGGATGGATGTGTGGGTGTATAGATGGTTAGACGGATGCATGGATGGATGGATGGATGGATGGATACATAGGTAAATATAGAGACAGACATAGATGATTAATAGCTAAATATAGAGATGATAGATAGATAGATGATAGAATAGATGATACATAGTTAGGTAGAAACATAGATACATTAATAGATGATAGATATATAGAGAGGTAGACAGATAGAAGGATGGATGGACGGATGGATGGATGGATGGATGGATAAATAGAATAGATGATACATAGGTAGAAACATAGATACATTAATAGATGATAGATATATAGAGAGGTAGACAGATAGAAGGATGGATGGGTAAATAGAATAGATGATACATAGGTAGAAACATGGATACATTAATAGGTGATAGATATATAGAGAGGTAGACAGATAGAAGGATGGATGGATGGATGGATGGATGGGTGGATAAATAGAATAGATGATACATAGTTAGAAACATAGATACATTAATAGATGATAGATATATAGAGAGGTAGACAGATAGAAGGATGGATGGATGGACGGATGGGTAAATAGAATAGATGATACATAGGTAGAAACATGGATACATTAATAGGTGATAGATATATAGAGAGGTAGACAGATAGAAGGATGGATGGACGGATGGATGGATGGATGGATAAATAGAATAGATGATACATAGGTAGAAACATAGATACATTAATAGATGATAGATATATAGAGAGGTAGACAGATAGAAGGATGGATGGACGGATGGATTGATAAATAGAATAGATGATACATAGGTAGAAACATGGATACATTAATAGGTGATAGATATATAGAGAGGTAGACAGAACGATGGATGGATGGATGATGGATGTGTGGGTGTATAGATGGTTAGACGGATGCATGGATGGATGGATGGATGGATGGATACATAGGTAAATATAGAGACAGACATAGATGATTAATAGCTAAATATAGAGATGATAGATAGATAGATGATAGAATAGATGATACATAGGTAGAAACAGATACATTAATAGATGATAGATATATAGAGAGGTAGACAGATAGAAGGATGGGTGGGTGGATGGATGGATAAATAGAATAGATGATACATAGTTAGGTAGAAACATAGATACATTAATAGATGATAGATATAGAGAGAGGTAGACAGATGGAAGGATGGATGGATGGATGGATAAATAGAATAGATGATACATAGGTAGAAACATAGATACATTAATAGATGATAGATATATAGAGAGGTAGACAGATGGAAGGATGGATGGACGGACGGATGGATGGATGGATGGATGGATAAATAGAATAGATGATACATAGTTAGAAACATAGATACATTAATAGATGATAGATATATAGAGAGGTAGACAGATAGAAGGATGGATGGACGGATGGATGGATGGATGGATGGATGGATAGATGGATGGATAGATAGATTAATAGAATAGATGATACATAGTTAGGTAGAAACATAGATACATTAATAGATGATAGATATATAGAGAGGTAGACAGATAGAAGGATGGATGGATGGATAAATAGAATAGATGATAGGGGATATACACTGTTTTATGGTTTTCTACATCTTCTGTTTTTAAAAAATATATATTTTCATTGATTTCAGAGAGGAAGGGAGAGGGAGAGAGAGAGAGAAACATCCATGATGAGAGAGAATCATGGACCGGCTGCCTCCTGCACGCCCCCTACTGGGGATCGAGCCTTCAACCCGGACACATGCCCTGACCGGGAAATTGAACCGTGACCTCCTGGTTCATAGGTCCACACGCAACCAGCTGGGTGTCTCCTGGTTTCTTGGCAAACGTCTCTTCCAGGGCTCTTCTTTCGAGGGTATTCGACGAGGTCGTCGAGGTCAGTCTGATGGACAGCGCCGACCACGTCCGCCTGGCCTTCCTGAAGAGGCCCGAGCTCGGCGTCACCCTCACCAAACTTCACTGTTGGACGCTCACCCGTTACAGCAAGTGTGTGTTTCTGGATGCAGACACGCTGGTGAGCACCCCGGGATTCTGGGAAGGAGATGGAAACCCATCAGACACCATGCCTCCTACCCCCCTTCAGCAGGCGGCTACCTTGTGGGGGGGGTTCCCATCAGGATACATGGAACTGTTGTGTGTGTGTGTTATTTTATTATTTACTAGAGGCCCGGTGCATGAAATTCGTGCACGGAGGAGGGGGTGTGTCCCTCAGCCCAGCCTGCACCTTCTCCAATCTGGGACCCTTCGAGGGATGTCCGACTGCCCGTTTAGGCCCGATCCCGGTAGGATCGGGATAGGATCTGGCCTAAACGGGCAGTCGGGCATCCCTCTCACAATCCAGGACGGCTGGCTCCCAACTGCTCGCCTGCCTGCCTTCCTGATCGCCCCTAACCGCTTCTGCCTGCCTGCCTGATCACCCCTAACCACACTGCCTGCCAGCCTGATCACCCCCTAACTGCTTCCCTGCCAGCCTGATTGATGCCTAGCTGCTCCCCAGCCGGCCCGATTGCCCCTAACTGACCTCCCCTGCAGGCCTGGTCACCCCTAACTTCCCTTCCCTGCAGGCCTGGGTCCCCCTCAACTCCCCTTCCCTGCAGGCCCTGTCGCCCCCAACTTCCCTCCTCTGCTGTCCTGGTCATCCCTAACTGCCCTCCCCTGCAGGCCTGGTCACCCCCAACTGCTCTCCCTGCAGGCCTGGGTCCCTCCCAACTGCCCTCCCCTGCAGGCTTGATCACCCACAACTGCCCTCCCTTGCAGGTCTGGGTCCCCCTCAACTCCCCTTCCCTGCAGGCCCAGTCGCCCCCAACTTCCCTCTTCTGCCAGCCTGGTCACCCTCAACTGCCTGCCCCTGCAGGCTTGATCACCCCCAACTGCCCTCCCCTGCAGTCCTGGTCCCTCCCAACTGCCCTCCCCTGCTGGCCATCTTGTGGTGGCCATCTTGTGTCCACATGGGGGCAGCCATCTTGTGTTTGGAGTGACGGTCAATTTGCATATTACTCTTTTATTAGATAGGACTAGAGGCCTGGTGCACGAAATTCGTGCATGGGTAGGGTCCCTTGGCCTGGCTGGCGATCAGGGCCGATTGGGGCCTTCCGGCTTCTGGCCGGGACCTCCCTTCCCAGGTAGTCAGCACACGTCATAGCGAGCGGTCGAACGCCTGGTCTCCCGGTCGAACTCCCACGGGGACAATTTGCATATTAGGCTTTTATATATATAGTTTTTATTATTTTTTTATTTTGTTTTTTTAAATTTATTGTTGTGTGTTTTCTTTTAATCCTTGCCTGAGGGTATTTTTCCACTGATTTTTTAGGGAGAGTGGAAGAGAGAGAGAGAAACATCGATGTGAGAGAGACACATCAATGGGTTGCCTCCTGCACACGCCCCGAGCAGAACCCGGGCCGGGGAGGAGCCTGCAACTGAGGGTACATGCCCTTGGCTGGGAATCGAACCCGGGACCCTTTGATCCACAGGCAGATGCTCTATCCACTGAGCCACACAGACGAGGGATGGATCTGTCGTTAACATAGAAATTTTTTTCTGTCCAAAAACCGTTCTGGCTGGTGAGCTCAGGAGTCAGAGTGTCCTCTGGGACACTGAAGGGTCGTAGGTTTGATTCCTGTTCAAGGGCATGTACCTGGGTTGGAGGTTCGATCCCCACTCGGGGTGCATGATGGAGATAACCAGTTGATGTATTTCACATCAATGTTTCTCTCTCTCTCTTTCTCTCTCTCTCTCTCTCTCTCTCTTTCTCTCTCTCTCTCTCTCTACCTCCCTCCTTCCCTTCCACTCTCTCTAAATATCAATGGGAAAAAATATCCTCAGGTGAAGGTTCAAAACGAAACACAACAAAACATTCAGTATGGCATCCCCACGAACCCTGTAGGGAGCCACGTGAAATTACATTTCCTCCCTGAGTTTGAAATAAACAATCACACTGTTTCATCTACACAAAACAGAGTCACAACAGAAAATAAAAATAAAAAAATAGCCCGGCCGAAATGACTCAGTGGTTGAGTGTTGACCTAGGAACCAGGAGGTCACGGGTTCGATTCCCGGTCAAGGGCACAGGCCTGGGTTGTGGGCTCGATCCCCAATAGGGGGCGTGCAGGAGGCAGCCGATCTGTGATTCTCTCTCATCATGGATGTCTCTCTCTCTCTCTCTCTCTCTCTCTCTCTCTCTCTCTCCCTCTCCCTTCCTCTCTGAAATCAATAAAAATATATATTTTAAAAAAATCAAGTCTAACATCTCCACGAACCCTGTAGTGAGTGACTTGAAATTACCTTTTTTTTTTTCTCCCTCGGAGGTGTTGACAACCACATTATTTCATCTACACAAAACAGTCATTACCAAAAAAAAAATAGTAATAAAGAAAATCTTGCCCTGATTGCATATGGAATTGGGATTCCTGGTTGGACTTTTTGTTAAGAAATATCTTTTAAAATTGATTTTTAGAGAGAGAGGAAGGGAGAGAGATAGAGAGATAGAAACATCGACGGGAAAGGAACATCACTGATTGGCTGTCTCCCGCACCCACTCACTGGCATGTGCCCTCGACCGGGAATCGAACCGTGACCTCCTGGTTCGTAGGTCGATGCTCAAGCGCTGAGCCACGCCAGCTCTGGAGGCATTAATCGGAATTCAACATGCAATCAGGAAAATATTTTTTTTTAAATTTATTTTTGTTTTTTAAATTTTTCTTATTTTAAAAAAATATATATTTATTTTATTGATTTCAGAGAGGAAGGGAGAGAGAGAGAGAAACATCCATGATGAGAGAGAATCATGGACCGGCTGCCTCCTGCACGCCCCCTACTGGGGATGGAGCCCACAACCCGGGCCTGTGCCCTTGACCGGGGATCGAACCGTGACCTCCTGGTTTGTAGGTTGATACTCAACCACTGAGTCACTCCAGTCAGGCAGGAATCGCAATTCAACATGCAATTAGGGCAAGATTTTTAAATTTTATTAATTAATTAATTAATTTTACTCTTGAAAATATTTTTTATTTATTTCAGGGAGGAAGGGAGAGGGAGAGAGAAAAAAACATCCATGAGGAGAGAGAATCATGGATCAGCTGCCTCCTGCATGCCTCCTACTGGGGATCAAGCCTGCAACCCCAGCATGTGCCCTTGACCGGGAATCGAACCCATGACCTCCTGGTTTCTAGGTCGACGCTCAACCACTGAGCCACACCAGCCAGGACTTGATTGGCCATTTTTTTTTTTTTTGTCTGTAGTGAGAGCAGCCGGCCCGGGGCTCAGACCTCCTCTGAGGGACAGGTTGCCATGAGCCAACACGGTCTGTCCCGCCCTCAAGCCCCTCCTCCCTCATGCCTCACCGGTGCAACCGGAAGTCACAGGAGGGGGCGTGGCTACAGGGACCCCCCCGCTCTGATTGACAGGTGCTTTGCAACATTGACGAGCTGTTCGAGAGGGGCGAGTTATCGGCCGCCCCGGACCCGGGCTGGCCCGATTGCTTCAACAGCGGGGTGTTTGTCTACCGGCCTTCTCTGCACACCCACGGCCTCCTGCTGCGCCACGCCTCGGACCACGGCAGCTTTGATGGTGCGTGGGGGAGAGCTGGGAGTTTGGGGGGGCGGGGGGGCCCCAGACCCCTGCCCCATGCCCCTCCTCCCCGTGCCTGGGAATGAATGAAAATTTCAACAACAAAAAAAACGGGATGGGGCCCCAGCCGGTGTGGCTCAGTGGATAGAGCGTCAGCCTGCGGACTGAAGGGTCCCGGGTTCGATTCCCGGTCAAGGGCACAGGCCCGGGTTGCGGGCTCCATCCCCAGGAGGGGGCGTGCAGGAGGCAGCCGATCCGTGATTCTCTCTCATCATGGATGTTTCTCTCTCTCCCTCTCCCTCTCCTTCCTCTCTGAAATCAATGAAATAATATCTATCTATATAAAAGGCTAATATGCAAAGTGTCCTGTTGGGAGACTGGGAGTTCGATCGCTCGCTATGACGTGCGCTGACCACCAGGGGGCAGTGCAGAATGAAGGAAGGCCCCAGCCGGCAGCTGGAAGGTCCAGATCGGCCCTGATCGCCAGCCAGGCCTAGGGACCCTGCGCGTGCACGGATTTCGTGCACCTGGCCTCTAGTTTATGCATAAAAGAAATGAATTTTTTAAAAAGTAATTAATAGTATACAATAAATAGTAATGTGTTCATGGTATCCCCTACTGGTAATTGATACAAATGAATGATGTTGATTTATGTCTCAACTTTGAACCAACGATAATGGTTTAGCAGGCAGAGAGGAGAAATGTACTCAGTGAACTTGAATGACCTTCAAACGCCCCTCACATTCTTTCTTTTTTTTAAAATTATATATATTTTATTGATTTTTTTACAGAGAGGAAGGGAGAGGGAGAGAGAGTCAGAAACATCAATGAGAGAGAAACATTGATCAGCTGCCTCCTGCACGCCCCCCACTGGGGATGTGCCCGCAACCAAGGTACATGCCCTTGATTGGAATCGAACCCGGGACCCTTCAGTCCGCAGGCCGACTCTCTATCCACTGAGCCAAACTGGTTAGGGCCGCATTCTTTTTTTGAAAAAAAATATTTTGTATTGATTTCAGAGAGGAAGGGAGAGGAGAAGAGAGAGAGAAACATCCATGAGGAGAGAGAGAATCATGGATCGGCTGCCTCCTGCACGCCCCCTACTGGGGATGGAGCCCACAACCCGGGCATGTGCCCTTGACCGGGAATCGAACCCAGGACCTTCAGGCTGCCGGCCGACGCTCTATCCACTGAGCCAAACTAGCTAGGACTTCTGCGGGTTATTAGTGAAAAGGAATGGTGTTGATTTACGTCGCCATTTGAGAGAACAATAATGTTTTAGCAGGCAGAGAGGAGAAATGTACCCAGTGACCTTGAATGACCTTCAAACGCCCTTCACATTCTTTATAAAAAAATTTTTTTTTTATTGATTTCAGAGAGGAAGAGAGATGAATAGAGAGAAACGTCCATGATGAGAGAGAATCATGGATCGGCTGCCTTCTGCACGTCCCCTACTGGGGATCGAGCCTGCAACCCGGGCATGTGCCCTTGACCGGGAATCGAACCCGGGACCCTTCAGGCTGTGGGCTGACGCTCTATCCACTGAGCCAAACTAGCTAGGACTTCTGCGGGTTATTAGTAAAAAGGAATGGTGTTGATTTACGTCGCCATTTGAGAGAACAATAATGTTTTAGCAGGGAGAGAGGAGACGTGTGCTTGGCGACCTTGAGTGACCTTCAAACGCCCTCCTTCACGTTAACTTCTCTGTGAATCCTTTAGGGGCAGATCAAGGCTTGCTGAACAGCTTCTTCAGCAGCTGGTCCACGGCCGACATCCACAAGCATTTGCCCTTCACCTACAACTTGAGCAGCAACGCGGCGTATACCTACAGCCCGGCATTCCGCCAGTAAGTTCCCCCACGTGCCCGGTCCCCGGCCTGATACCCTGGAGCAACCTTCTCGCTCAGAATCTGCATCAGCTTTTGAATGTTTAAAATATATTTTATTGATTTCTTTACAGAGAGGAAGGGAGCGGGAGAGAGAGCCAGAAACATCGAAGAGAGAGAAACATCCATCAGCTGCCTCCTGCACGCCCCCCACCTGGGGATGTGCCCGCAACCAAGGCACATGCCCTTAACCGGGAATCGAACCCGGGACCCTTCCGTCCGCAGGCCGACGCTCTATCCACTGAGCCACACTGATCAGGGCAGCTTTTGAATTTTTAAAACATGTTTTTGTGGAACTTCAGAGAGAGGAAGGGAGAGGGAACGAGAGAGAGAGAAACATGAGTAACAAGAGGCCCCTGGCCGCTCGGCTCCTGTGTATGCAAATCAACCCGCCATCTTTGTTGGGTTAGTTTGCATGCTCGCTCCTGATTGGCTGGTGGGCGTCGCGAAGGTACGGTCAATTGGCATCTTACCCTTTTTTGAGTGTAGAGGAGAGAGGATCATGGATTGGCTGGCTCCTGCTCGCCCCCTCCTGGAGATGGAACATTATTGACAGCAGTGAGCTAGGTGTCCATCAGTAGACAAGTGGATGAAGAAGCCGTGGTACGCCCTGACCGGTGTGGCTCAGTGGATAGAGTGTCGGCCTGCGAACTGAAGGGTCCCGGGTTCGATTCCCGGTCAAGGGCACGTACCTTGGTTGCAGGCACATCCCCAGTGGGGGGCGTGCAGGAGGCAGCTGATGGATGTTTCTCTCTCTTCGATGTTTCTAACTCTCTCTCCCTCTCCCTTCCTCTCTGTGAAAAAATCAATAAAATATATTTAAAAAGAAGAAGCCGTCGGACATTGACACGGTGGAATATTACTCAGCCGTGAAAAAGAATGAGGGCTTACCATTGGCAACAGCGTGCGTGGACCTAGACGGTGAAATAAGTCAGACAGAGCAAGACAAATAGCAGAGGAGTTCACTTCTATGTGGGATCTCAACACAAAACGAATGAACGAATAAACAAAAACGAACAGCAACAAAAAAAAGCAAGGCAGACTCAGACACAGGAAACAAACTGATGGCTGCCCGAGGGGAGACGTTGGAGGAGATGGAATAAAAAAAACAAACCAAACATAAAAACCACTGACCCGCTGAAACCGGTGTGGCTCAGTGGGTAGAGCGTCGGCCTGCGGACGGAAGGGTCCCAGGTTCGATTCCGGTCAAAGGGCATGTGCCTTGGTTGCGGGCACATCCCCAGTCGGGGGCGTGCAGGAGGCAGCTGATCGATGTTTCTCTCTCATCGATGTTTCTAACTTTCTATCTCGGTCCTGAACACGACATTATCTTGTCATTATTTCACTTAAAGATAATGCTCTGTCTCGGTCCCACGGCCTCCCGCTCTGCCAAGTCCTCCAAGCCCCCAGCTCTCCCTCTCTGCTCTCTGCCCAGTGCCAGTGTATGCAAATTAACCCGCCATCTTTGGCGGGTTAATTTGCATACTCACTCCTGATTGGCTGGTGAGCGTTGCAGAGGTACGGTCCATTTACATGTTTCTCTTTTATGATACAGGTTTTCTTCCTTGGGTCAGTGGTTTTTTTGTTTTGTTTTGTTTTTAATATATTTTATTGATTTTTTTACAGAGAGGAAGGGAGAGGGAGAGAGAGAGAGATAGAAACATCCATGACGAGAGAGAATCATGGATCAGCTGCCTCCTGCACGCCCCCCACTGGGGATCGAGCCTGCAACCCAGGCACGTGCCCTTGGCCGGGAATCGAACCCTGACCTCCTGGTTCCTAGGTCGACGCTCAACCCCTGAGCCACGCCGGCCGGGCTGTTGGTTGCCTTTTGAACGTGTACCGGCCACGTCCCCATGGAACGCACCTTCGTGTTTCCTTATCAGGTTCGGTTCGAGGGCAAAGGTCGTCCACTTTCTGGGGCCCAGGAAGCCGTGGAGCTACAAGTACAACCCGCAGACGGGCTCGGTGCTGGAGGAGGGTCCTGGGGCAGCCCCCCAGCACCAGGTGGGCTTCCTGAACCTGTGGTGGAACATCTACCACCACAGCATCTTGCCTCTGTACGGAAGCATCCTGGACGAGCCACGGAACATCCCGGATGCACCACAGACCTTTCCCGACGAGCCACGGAGCATCCCGGACGAGCCACGGCGTGCACCTCCCGGACACACGGTAAGTGGGGGATTCCCTCAGAACATAAGAGTTGAGAATAGAGTCAAACACGGCCAGCCTGGCTCAGTGGTTGAGCATCACCCTAGGAACCAGGAGGTCAGGGTTCGATTCCCGGTCAAGGGCACAGGCCCGGGTTGCGGGCTCGATCCCCAGTTGGGGGCGTGCAGGAGGCAGCCGATCCATGATTCTCTGTCATCGTGGATGTTTCTCTCTCTCTCCCTCTCCCTTCCTCTCTGAATTCAATAAAAATGTATCCAAAACAAACAGATGAACAAAGAATTGTTTGATCAGACCTAACATCTTATATAATAAAAGCCAAATATGCTAAGTGTCTGGTCATCTGGTCGGCCGTTCAACCAATCAAAGCGTCATATGCTAATGAGATGCTAAGGCCGCTCAACCGCTTGCTATGATGTGCACTGACCACCAGGGGGGCAGACGCTCTGACCGGTAGGTTAGCTTGCTGCTGGGGTCCGGCCGATCGGGACTGAGCGAGACGGGCCGGACACGCCCTGTAGCCCTCCCGCGGTCCCTCCCCGGCTGGCCCACCTCCCGCGTCCCTCCCCGGCCCCGATCGTGCACCGGTGGGGTCCCTCGGCCTGGCCTGCGCCCTCTCGCCATCCGGGACCCCTCGGGGGATGTCGGAGAGCCGGTTTCCGCCCGATCCCGCAGGCCAGGCCGAGGGACCCCACGGGTACACGAATTCGTGCACCGGGCCTCTAGTCTATATATATGAAAGCTTAAGCGACCATTAGGATCAAGCAACCAGAACATCTGGAATGATGAGTCGACCAGTTGCTATGACGTGCACTGACCACCAGGGGCAGCCAACTTCTCACACCCTGTTTCCCCCCCTTATCCCCCCCAGCTGCCAGGACCCGATCACCCCATGGCCCCTCCCCCCATCTCTCCCCCTCACCAGCAGGCCCTGATCGGCCCTGATCGCCAGCCAGGCCTAGCGACGCCCACCCGTGCGGGAATTCGTGCACCAGGCCTCTAGTGCTATCTAATAAAGAGGGAATATGCTAATTGACTGTCACACCCTCACAAGATGGCGGCACCCAGTCCCCTCCGCCCCACCTCATCCAGCTGGAGTCCCCCAGTCCCCTCAGCCCCACAGGGGAGGGAAGTTGGAGGCGATCATGCCGGCCGGGGAGCAGTTAGGCATCAATCAGGCCGGCGGGGGAGTGGTTAGGGGCAATCAGGCAGGCAGGCAGGCAGGCGAGCGGTTAGGAGCCAGCCGTCCCGGATTAGTGAGAGGGATGTCCGACTGCCGGTGTTGGGATCGGGCCTAAACCGGCAGTCGGACATCCCCCGAGGGGTCCCAGATTGGAGAGGGTGCAGGCCGGGCTGAGGGACGCCCCCCCCCCCTGGCCCCGTGCACGAATTTCGTGCACCAGGCCTCTAGTGTTGAATAAATAGGGATAGTGACGTCGGGGAGCCTTCCCCATTCGGAGGATGGGATGGGTCTTAGGGTTCTGAGGTCAGTCCGAGAGTTGGAAAGCCGTAAGGAAACCTTAATAATTGTGTCCATTTTTTGTGTGTGTGTGTGCAGGATTCCCTCCCTCGCATGGAGGCGCCGTGTGCAAAGGGAGCCCCTCGTGCCGAGGGGCCGTGGGCAAATTCAGAGGCCACGCCTCCTGGGGACCCTCTGGAGCCGCACACAGTAGGGAAGGAGACCCCAATTTTGTCTGAAAGAGCCCCTTCAGAAGACGTAACTACCAGCACTCGACACAGAAAGGTGAGATGGGAAATCGGGCATTGGGCCCGGCCGGCGTGGCTCAGGGGTTGAGCGTTGACCTAGGAACCAGGACGTCAGGGTTCGATTCCCGGTCAAGGGCACATGCCCAGGTTGTGGGCTCCATCCCCAACCAGTAGGGGGCGTGCAGGAGGCAGCCGCTCCATGATTCTCTCTCATCATCGATGTTTCTCTCTCTCTCTCTCCCTCTCTTCCTTCCTCTCTTTATAAATATCAATAAAATATATTTTTAAATAGCCGGGTTGGTGTGGGAGGGAGGAAAAAAAAGAAAGACAAAGAAAGAGAGAGAGAGAGAGAGACAGAGAGAACGAGAGAGAGAGAGAGAGAGAGAGAGAGAGAGATGAGAGAGAGAAAGAAAGAGCTTTGCTAATTAAATTACAGAAAACATTTTTTAAGTAATTATTTGGCTGCAGCTCTAGGCAGTTTGTCTCAGTGGATCGAGCATTGGCCTGTGGACTGAAGCGTCCCGGGTTCGAATCCCAGTCAGAGCACATGCCCAGGTTGCAGGCTCCATCCCCAACCCGTAGGGGGCGTGCGGAAGGCAGCCGATCCATGATTCTCTCTCACCATCGATGTTTCTCTCTCTCTCTCTCTCCCTCTCCCTTCCTCTCTGAAATCAATAAAGAAATATGTTTTAAAAAATTGTAGAGCCCTGGCTGGTGTGGCTCAGTGGACAGAGTGTCGGCCTGTGGACTTAAGGGTCCCGGGTTCGATTCCCAGTCAAGGGCACATGCCCGGGTTGCAGGCTCCATCCCCAACCCGTAGGGGGCGTGCCGGAGGCAGCCGATCCATGATTCTCTCCCATCATCCATGTTTCTCTCTCTCCCTCTCCCTTCCTCTCTGAAATCAATAAAAAATATATATATTTTTTAAAAAATAACTAATTATAACGGGATCAAGGCCGACCCAGACAAGTTGGAAAGACCCTCAAGGTTTGGAGAGAGAAGAGAGAGGGAGTTTTTCTGCTGGTTTTTCCTCCCTCCTGGTATTCGTTCACGGAGCTCTCCAGTCCAGGGCATGCGTCTCCGGCCCAGGAATGCCCGGGGTGAGTTAAATTTAGGGCGCGAGCTGGCTCTAGGAATTCCAGGAATCTGCCCCGAACCTCTGAGGCTGTATGTAGAAGGGCTCTCTCTTCCGGCCACTACGGAGCCAGGCCTGTAGCCAGAGTTAAAAAAACACAAAAGAAAAAAAAAAAAAAGGCCTAGCTGGTGTGGCTCAGTGGGCAGAGCATCGGCCTGCGGACCGAAGGGTCCCGGGGTCCGATTCCATTCAAGGGCACACGCCCGGGTTGCGGGTTCGAGGCGTGCAGGAGGAAGCCGATCCATGGTTCTCTCTCATCATCGGTGTTTCTGTCTCTCTCTCTCTCCCTCTCCCTTCTTCTCTGAAATCAATAAACATACACTGAGTGGCCAGATTATGATGATCTCTGAGTGCATAGTAATCTGGCCACTCGGTGTGTGTGTGTATAGATAGATGATAGATATAGATAGATAGATAGATATAGATATAGATATAGATATAGATGATATAGATATAGATATAGATATAGATATAGATATAGATATAGATATAGATATAGATATAGATATAGATATAAATATAGAAATAGAAATAGATATAGAAATAGATATAGATATAGAAATAGATATAGATATAGATATAGATATAGAAATACAGATATAGATAGATTTAGAAATAGATATAGATATAGAAATAGGAATAGATATAGATATAGATATAGATATAGATATAGATATAGAAATAGAAATAGATATAGATATAGATATAGATATAGATATAGATATAGATATAGATATAGATATAGATATAGAAATAGATATAGATAGATATAGAAATAGATATAGATATAGAAATAGAAATAGAAATAGATATAGATATAGATATAGATATAGATATAGATATAGAAATAGATATAGAAATAGGTATAGGTATAGATATAGATATAGATATAGATATAGATATAGAAATAGATATAAATATAGAAATACAAATAGATATAGAAATAGATATAGATATAGAAATAGATATAGACATAGATATAGATATAGAAATACAGATATAGATAGATATAGATATAGATATAGATATAGATATAGATATAGATATAGATATAGAAGTAGATACATATATTAGAGGCCCGGTGCATGAATCCGTGCATGGGTGGGGTCCGGCCAGCCTGGCCAGGGGGAGGGGACGTGGGCGGTCGGCCGGCCTGCCTGCTGGTTGAACTCCCAGTCGAGGGGACCATTTGCATATTAGCCTTTTATTCTATAGGACAGACACGGAGTGGCCGGATGATGATGCGTTCAGCGATCATCGTCATCTGGCCACTCCGTGTATATTTTTGAAAAACACCTCTATTGCTTGGATATTTCCTGACGAGCATGGGTCTGTAACAGCGACGAGGTTGGGACGCTTTTACCGTATCTGCCATATAGTTCATTATTTCAACCCCAGGTCCTCTTCGGATGAGCTATGTACTGTCACTGCCCCCTGCTGGCCATTTCTAGAATTTATCAGCTCTGGGTTCTTTTCCCCCAACCTCCCTCCCCCAATTTATTTATTTTTTTTTAATTTCTTTTGAACCCAGTAGGTGGAGGGGAATGTTTGTGGGGTGTCTTTGTTTTTTTGTTAATGTTTTTTTTGCTTTTTTTTTTCCTGCTATAAAGCAGGTTGCTGTATTGTAGTGACTTTTTAGAAATCGTTATTGTTGAAAGTATTACATAATCACCCCTTTTCCCGCCATTGATCACCTCCAGTCTGCCCAGGCATGGGTCTTTTATTTAAATTTTTTATTTGTTTATCTTTTAAAGTGTCATTTAAAAAAATATATATATATATATATATCTTTATTGTTTTCAGAGAGAGAGGGAGAGGGAGAGAGAGAGAGAAGCATCCATGAGGAGAGAGAATCATGGACCGGCTGCCTCCTGCACGCCCCCTACTGGGGATGGAGCCCATAACCTGGGCATGTGCCCTTGACCGGGAATCGAACCCAGGACCCTTCAGAGTCCACAGGATGATGCTCTGTCCTCTGAGCCAAACCAACCAGGACTGGGTCTTTTTTTTTTTCTTTTTTAGAAAGTTATTGTTTATTGTTTTTTGTTTGTATGTTTTTACTGTGGTTCACAGTACATCTCTTATTTTAATTTTTTTCACCTTATTTAATTTAATTTATTTACTTTAAAAATGTGTTTTTATTGACTTCAGAGAGGAAGGGAGAGAGAAAGAGAGCGAGAGAGAGAGCAGGAGAGAGAGAGAGAGAAACATCCATGATGAGAGAGAATCATGGATCGGCTGCCTCCTGCACGCCCCCGACTGGGGATCGAGCCCGCAACCTGGGCCTGTGCCCTTGACCGGGAATCGAACCTGGGACCCTTCAGTCCGCAGGCCGATGCTCTATCCACTGAGCCAAACCAGCCACGGTTTAAATATTTTTTTATTGATTTTAGAGAGAGGAAAGGAGAGGGAGAGGGAGAGAAACATCGGTGATGAGAGAGAATCATGGATCGGCTGCCTCCTGCACGCCCCCTACTAGGGACCCTAGGATAGTTTTCCATTCATGTTTATTTATTGAATTTTTAAAAAATATATTTTTATTCATTTCAGACAGGAAGGTTGAGAGAGAGAGAAACATCCATGAGGAGAGAGAATCATGGATCGGCTGCCTCCTGCACGTCCCCTACTGGGGATGGAGCCCGCAACCTGGGCACGTGCCCTTGACCGGGGGTGTTTCTCGCTCTCTCTCCCTCTCCCTTTGTATCTGAAATCAATAAAGTATATATGTATATTTTTTTATTTTTTTAAAAATATATTTTATTGATGTTTTACAGAGAGGAAGGGAGAGGGATAGAGAGCCAGAAACATCGATGAGAGAGAAACATCGATCATCTGCCTCCTGTACGCCCCCGACTGGGGATGTGCCTGCAACCAAGGTCCATGCCCTTGACCGGAATCGAACCCGGGACCCTTCCATCCGCAAGCCGACGCTCTATCCACTGAGCCACACCGGTTTTGGCTATATATATGTTTTTAAAAGAGTCAGTCATGGCCCCATGTAGATACAAGGACGTTAGGACAAGGTGTGGGGCGTGAGCCCCCGACGAAGAAGGAGATGTGGGTGTCCCTCATCGAACCCCCTTTCCATCCTGGAGGCAGAGAAGAAAAAACAAAATGAATGACGTGTTTTCCGTTGAGCCGTGTTCGTCCGCATGAAGGTCTGTGCTAACCTCACGTTGTTATTTCTTTCTTTATTACTTTCTTTTATGACAGACGACAGGTCGCCCTGAAATCGAGGCTTCGGCTGGAGAGATGCCCGAGCCGATTCCACCACCTTCTCCCCCATTGGCTGACGTCACAGAGACCCAGATCACCGCGGGGCAGCTCATGGAGACAGTTAAGCATGGCCGTCTCGCTCGGGGGTCGGGGGTCATGGTTGGGTTGGCGTGCCTGTCGATTGACTGCCCCAGAAAATGCCCTGTGTTTTATGTCTATGATTTTTTTTCTTTTACACGGAGTGGCCGGATGATGATGATCTCTGAACGCATAATCATCTGGCCACTCAGTGTGTGTGTATATATATATATTAGAGGCCCAGTGCATGAATCTGTGCATGTGTGGGGTCCAGCCAGCCTGGCCAGGAGGAGGGGACATGGGCGGTTGGCCGGCCTGCCTGCTGGTCGAACTCCTGGTCGAGGGGACCATTTGCATATTAGCCTTTTATTCTATAGGATCGACACGGAGTGGCCAGATGATTATGCGTTCAGAGATCATCATCATCTGGCCACCCCGTGTATTTTTTATTGATTTAGAGGAAGGGATAGAGAGAGAGAGACAGAAACATCTGCCCCCTGGTGGTCAGTGTGCGTCATAGCTACCAGTCTGTTGGCTGGTCGCGTAGGCTTTTATAATTATAGATATTTTGACTTCAGAGAGGGCGAGAGAGAAACATCCATGGTGAGAGGGAATCATGGACCGGCTGCCTCCTGCACGCCCCCTACAGGGGATGGAGCCTGCAACCTGGTCATGTGCCCTTGACCGGGAATCAAACCCTGACCTCCTGGTTCCTAGGTTGATGCTTAACCACTGAGCCACACGATTTGGGTCCCATCAACTTTCTTTTCTTTTCTTTTTTTTTCTTTAAATATATATTTATTGATTTCAGAGAGGAAGGGAGAAGGAGAGAGAGATAGAAACATCCATGATGAGAGAGAATCATGGACCGGCTGCCTCCTGCACACCCCCTACTGGGGATCGAGCCCGCAACCCAGGCATGTGCCCTTGACCGGGAATCGAACCTGGGACCCTTCAGTCCGCAGGCCGACGCTCTATCCACTGAGCCAAGCAGGTCAGGGCGCCATCACCTTCCTTAATAGTTTTCTGCGCTGGGACAATAAGAATGCCATGAGCCCGGCTGGCGTGGCTCCGTGGTTGAGCATCAACCTATGAACCAGGAGGTCAGGGTTCGATTCCCGGTCAAGGGCACATGCCCGGGTTGCGGGCTCCATCCCCAGTAGGGGGAGTGCAGGAGGCAGCTGATTTTCATTCTCTCTCCTCATGGATGCTTCTCTCTGCCTCTCCCTCTCCCTTCCTCTGTGAAATCAACCTACACGAATCAAAGAGAAATATGCAAATTGACCGAACCTCCGCGACGCCCATCAGCCAATCAGGAGTGAGTATGCAAATGAACCCAACCAAGATGGCGGGTTCATTTGCATAGCCTGCTCTGAGAGAGAGGGCGGGGGTCGGAGGGAGCTATAGAAGTGATGCTTCTGCCTGGGGCTCTAGTAAAAATATATTTTTTAAAAAAATGACTGCAGTTCGCAGAAGCCCAGCCCTGACTCACGATGGGTGGTTGTGTTTTTAGCAGCCAGCGGGCGAGACAGGAGGTGGCCGGTCGGAGGAATGCGAGGAACGACACCAGGATCCCCCTCTGAATGTCAGCAGGGACCCCAGGCCTGAGGATGCCCTGGAGGTAGTACCCCCGTCCTTGGCTCGCTCACGGCTCCTGCCCGTCGCTCTCTGCCTATCCTGGGGGCTCCCCCCATACACCCACCAGCTGTGAACTCACTTGGTTCAAATAGATTCTATCTGCCTCTCGTCGTGCTTGCGATCCGTCCGTCCGTCTTCTCTCCAGCCTGGGTGCTTAGTCCGTTCTCTCTCTCCTGTCCTTCCTTCATAATCACGCCCCGTTTTTTTCTCTCTCTCTCTCAAAGCTGTTTTTGCAAAATTAAATTCAACGGGAGAAGCATCGAAATCCAGCGATCTGTTGTCTGAAATCATTCGTTGTATAAAGGCTGGAGAATTTGGGGGTGAATCTTTTATTTTTAAGTATATTGTTATTGATTTCAGAGAGGAAAGGAGAGGGACAGAGAGAGAGAAACATCCATGAGGGGAGAGAAGCATGGACCGGCTGCCTCCTGCACGCCCCCACCTGGGGATCGAGCCTGCAACCCAGGCATGTGCCCTGGACTGGGAATCGAACCTGTGACCTCCTGGTTTATAGGTCAATGCTATTTTTTTAAAATAAATATATGTTATTGATATTTTTACAGAGAGGAAGGGAGTGGGATAGAGAGTTAGAAACATTGGATGAAAGAGAAACATTGATCAGCTGCCTCCTGCACACCCCCTACTGGGAATGTGCCTGCAACCAAGGTACATGCCCTTGACCGGAATCGAACCCGGGACCCTTCAGTCCGCAGGCTGACTCTCTATCCACTGAGCCAACTGGCTAGGGCTAATGCTATTTTTAAAAAATATATATTTTTATTGATTTCAGAGAGGAAGGAAGAGAGAAAGAGGGGGGAATATTAATGATGAGAGAGAATCATGGATCAGCTGCCTCCTGCACGCCCCCTACTGAGGATCGAGCCCACATTCTGGGCATGTGCCCTGACCGGGAATCGAACCCTGACCTCCTGATTCATAGGTTGACGTACGACCACTGAGCCACACTGGCTGGGCCCATGGATGCATTCAATGAAAGCGATTGCTAATGTTTTGTGTTTTTTTTTTTCTAATGAAGATCTAATAACACGATTTGGTCTTTAAGGAATAGGTAATATACCTTCGTAGCTGGGCGTTAGACTTAGGATGAGCATTTGGATTAATCATGTGTCTTCGTCTCCTGGAGCTGCTATAATAAAAATGCCAGAGTCGGAGTGGCTTATAAAGAATAGATATTTAGCCTGGCCGGCGTGGCTCAGGGGTTGAGTGTCAACCTATGAACCAGGAGGTAAGGGTTCGATTCCCGGTCAAGGACACATGCCCGGGTTGCAGGCTCCATCCCCAGCAGGGGGCGTGCAGGAGGCAGCTGATCCATGATTCTCTCTCATCATTAATGTTTCTGTATCTCTCTCCTTCTCCCTTCCTCTCTGAAATCAATTTAAAAAAAAATAAAAAAAATATATATATATATTTAGCCCGGCTGGCGTGGCTCGGTGGTTGAGTGTCAACCTATGAACCAGGAGGTCAGGGTTCGATTCCCGGTCAAGGGCACCTGCCCGGGTTGTGGGCTTGATCCCAAGTAGGGGGCGTGCAGAAGGCAGCCGATCCATGATTCTCTCTCCTCATGGATGTTTCTCTCTCTCTCTCTCCTTCTCCCTTCCTCTCTGAAATCAATAAAAATATATGAAAAAATATATATTTAGCCTGGCTGGCATGGCTCAGTGGTTGAGTGTCAACCTATGAACCAGGAGGTCAGGGTTCGATTCCCGGTCAAGGGCACGTGCCTGAGTTGTGGGCTTGATCCCCATTAGGGGGCGTGCAGGAGGCGGCCGATCCGGGATTCTCTCTCATCATTAATGTTTCTCTTTCCCTCTCATTTCCTCTCTCTGAGACCAATGTGTGTGTGTGTGTGTGTGTGTGTGTGTGTGTGTGTGTGTGTGTATATATATATATATATATATATATACTAGGGGCCCGGTGCACGAAATTCGTGCACTGGTGGGAGGGGGGGGGTAGGGGGGTGTGCCCCTCAGCCCAATCTGCACCCTCTTCAATCTGGAACCCCTCAGGGGATGTCCAATTTCCAGCAGTCGGACATCCCTCTCACAATCCGGAACCGCTGGCTCCTAACCACTCACCTGCCTGCCTGCCTGATTGTCCCTAACCCCACTGCCTGCCTGCCTGCTCGCCCCTACCTTGATCTCCTGCCAGCCTGATTGCCCCTACCTTGTCCTCCCCTATCAGCCTGATCACCCCAAACTGCCTGTGCCTTGGCCCCCCGTCTGGCCTCCCTCTGGAGGCACCACCCCCATAACCCCAATGCTGCTGCCACTGCAGCTGGTTATGGCTGCCTCAGCCTTGGCCTTTGTAGCCACTGCGGCTTTGTCTGGAAAGATGTCCGGAAGACAACCACTCTAATTAGCATATTATCCTTTTATTAGTATAGATTTGGGGACCATTAAAACCACGCAGAACTTGAAGAAAACACATGGCCCTGGTCAGTTTGGCTTAATGGAGAGAGCATCGGCCTGTGGACTGAAGAGTCCAGGTTTGATTCTGATCAGGGGCACACTTGCCTGGGTTTCAGGCTCAATCCCCAGTAAGGGGCCTGTGGGCGGCAGCTGATCAGTGATTCTTTTTTTTTTTTTAAATATATTTTATTGATTTTTCACAGAGAGGAAGGGAGAGGGATAGAGAGCTAGAAACATCGATGAGAGAGAAACATCTACCAGCTGCTTCCTGCACACCCCCACCGGGGTATGTGCCCTCAACCAATGTACATGCCCTTAACCGGAATCGAACCTGGGAACTTCCAGTCCACAGACCGACGCTTTATCCACTGAGCCAAACCAGTTTCGGCTGATCAGTGATTCTTATCATTGATGTTTCTATCTCTCTCTCCCTCTCCCTTTCTGAAATTTTAAAAATATATATATATTTTAAAGAAAACACATGATCTTCACTTTGGGCTTTGTCATCTTACAATATCCTTTGTGCAGTGTTTTAACTTCCCTCAACTTTCCTTTACCCACCTTTGAAGTGCAATCTATTTTGGGGAAGATGATCAGGAAAGTGATTCCAGTGGGTAGAAGTTTTTTTTGGAGGGGATGGGTCATGAAGATATTTAAAAATTGAGCATGGTGATGGTTGTACCACTCTGAATTTACTTTAAAAAACCAGTTCATTGTACACTTTAGGTGACATGTACAGTATATGGGTTATATCTCAACAAAGCTGTTCTTTTATTTCTTTTTAAATAAAGACCAGTCTTATAATCAGTTGCAGGTGTTTTCAGAGGCCCCTCAAGATTTGCTTACCATGTCCCAAATCACGGCTGTGATTCCCAGTTGCCTCCAGTCCTGGTGGATCTGGATGGTGTGGTTTGCAAAGGAGAAGGTGGCAAGAGGCTTATGGAATTTCGGCAACCCCATTCCCCCGGTCTCCTCATAGGGCATCAGGGCCATTCCCACTGGGCCAGCTCTGCTCCCTTTAACCTGTTGGGCAAAAGAATCCTGCGTGCTCTGGCCAGAAAGTGCATTCTTTCTTAGCTGGCCCCGATGCTTTTTTTAAGGTCGTTTTATGGATTCAAAAGAATAAACAGAGATGTGGAAAGCTTTTGTCAAGGTAGACACCCGGGGAGCGCCGGGCTCGGCCCGGACAGCCCCCCGGGTGGCGATCGCCATGCGGACACCCGGGGAGCGCGGGGCTCGGCCCGGACACGCCCCCCCGCGTGGCGATCGCCCCGGGACACCCACGGAGCGCCGGGCTCGGCCCGGACAGCCCCCCGGGTGGCGATCGCCATGCTGACACCCGGGGAGCGCCGGGCTTGGCCCGGACTCGGCCCCCGGGTGGCGATCGCCATGCTGACACCCGGGGAGCGCCGGGCTCGGCCCGGACTCGGCCCCCGGGTGGCGATCGCCATGCGGACACCCGGGGAGCGCCGGGCTCGGCCCGGACACGCCCCCCCCGGGTGGCCATCGCCATGCGGATCCCCGGAACTTACAGGATTGGGCGCAGCCATCTTGGTCTTCCCAACGGCCGGATGGGCTACCCGGAGTCCCGCCCCCAGCCTCTGGCAGGCCCAATCATGGGCATAGCGGAGGTGCGGTCAATTTGCATGTTTCTCTATTATAAGGTAAGATATATATGCCTAAGTGACTGTTACGAGTGGTTGACCAGTCGACCGGTCGCTATGACACGCACTGACCACCAGAGGCAGATGCTCAAGGCAGGTGCTGCCCCGTGGTGGTCAGGGAACTCCTACAGCCAACCACCCGAGGTCCCTCCCCCTGGCCGGCTGTCTCCAATTGGCCTGATCGCCGGCCAGGCTGAGGGACCCCACCTGTGCATGAATTCATGCACCGTGTCTCTCGTAAAAACTTAACAAAACAGCCTTAGCCGGTTTGGCTCAATGGAGGGAATACCGGCCTGTGGACTGAAGGGTCCTGGGTTTGATTCTAGCCAGGGGCACATGCCTGAGTTGAGGGCTTGATCCCCAGTGTCGGGTGTGTAGGAGGCAGCTGATGCATGATTCTCTCTCCTCATGGATGTTTCTATCTCTCTCTCCCTCTCCCTTCCTCTCTGAAATCAATAAAAATATATTTAAAAAAAAATAACAAAACAAGAAACATCTCCCATCGGCTCGTCTCCCCCAGGTGGACCTGGCCGTCTCCATTTCCGAGATCTCCATCGAAGAGAAGGTGAGGGCGCTGAGCCCCGAGGAGCAGCGGAGGAAGTGGGAGGAGGGCCACATCGACTACATGGGGAAGGACGCCTTCGCCCGCATCCAGGAAAAGCTGGACCGGTTTCTGCAGTGACGAGGGGACTGCGTACATCGGGCCTCGTGGTCCCGCCCGCCATGTTCTGTTGGGTGGACGACTCCTCTCCTCCCTTCCCAGAGGGAAACGCTGTTCAGCTATGAGCCCGTGTTCATTGTTCAATTCCGTGCCTGTGTACATAAAACTACACGCCTGTGTTCATTCAACTACATGCCCACGTTCATCGTTCAACTACGTGCCCGTGTACATTGTTGAACTACGTGTCCGTGTTCACCGTTCAACTACGTGCCCGTGTTCATCGTTCAACTACGTGCCCGTGTTCATCGTTCAACTACGTGCCCGTGTTCATCGTTCAACTACATGCCCGTGTTCATCGTTCAACTACGTGCCCGTGTTCACCGTTCAACTACGTGCCCGTGTTCACCGTTCAACTACGTGCCCGTGTTCATTGTTCAACTACGTGCCCGTGTTCATCGTTCAACCACGTGCCCGTGTTCATCGCTCAACTACGTGCCCGTGTTCATCGTTCAACCACGTGCCCGTGTTCATCGTTCAACTACGTGCCCGTGTTCACCGTTCAACTACATGTCCGTGTTCATCGCTCAACTACATGCCCGTGTTCATCGTTCAACTACATGCCCGTGTTCATCGGTCCAACTATGTGCTGTGTTCATCGTTCAACTACGTGCCCGTGTTCATCGGTCCAACTATGTGCCTGCTTTCATCGTTATTTGTGGTCAACGAACCTCAGTGCCTCGCAAAAATATATAACGTAGTCCCGTGGTCGGCAAACCGCGGCTCGCGAGCCACAGGCGGCTCTTTGGCCCCTTGAGTGTGGCTCTTCCACAAAATACCACGTACCCTAATGAAGTTACTCACAATGTACCTACCTATATAGTTTAAGTTTAAAAAAGTGTGGCTCTCCAAAGAAATTTCAGTCGTTGTCCTGTTGATATTTGGCTCTGTTGACTAATGAGTTTGCCGACCACTGACGTAGACTGTGAACAACCCATCTTGAAGCCGCCTGCTGGCCCACGCTTTCCCACACCTTCTCGGCTTCTTCTCTCCTCATCCGCAAACACGAAGCAGAGAGAAACTTCTGGTCGACCCCGGACCATGGTCCTGGCCAGTGGAGCTAAGCAACGCCGCCTTGGACAGAGGCAACGTGTCTATCCAGCATAGGGTTGCACGCCACCATGGGTTGTCTCCCGTCCCCAAGTGAATAACAGTAGGATTACGTGTTCAGTACCTCCGGAACCCTTAAATAGGAACATCCTTTGAATTTTTTTTAAAAATATATTTTTACTAGGGGCCCGGTGCACAAATTTGTGCTCAGCCTGGCCCGCGGGATTGGGCCGAAACCAGCTCTCTGACATCCCCCGAGGGGTCCTGGATTGTGAGAGGGCGCAGGCCAGGCCAAGGGACCCCACCGGTGCATGATTGGGCTGGGGAGGGACTGCGGGGGGGTTGGCCAGCCGGGGAGGGGCTGCAGGAGGGCTCTAGGGCATGTCCAGCCCATCTCACTCAGTCCCGATCGGCCAGACCCCAGAAGCAAGATAACCTACCAGTCGGAGTGTCTGCCCCGTGGTGGTCAGTGCACGTCATAGCGAGCAGTTGAGCGGCCTTAGCATATCATTAGCATATTACACTTTGATTGGTTGAACGGCCGCCTGGTCGACCGGACACTTAGCGTTTTAGGATTTTATTATATAGGAGGATAGCTCTAGCCTGTTTGGCTCCGTGGATAGAGTGTTGGCTTTTGGACCAAAGGGTCCCGGGTTTGATTCCGATCAAGGGCACGTACCTCAGTTGCTGACTTCTTCCCAGCCTGGGCCCTGGTCGGGGCACGTGAACGAGGCAACCCATCGATGTGTTTCTCTCACATCGATGTTTCTCTCTATCTTTTCCTCTCTCTTCTACGCTCTCTAAAAATCAATGGAAAAATATCCTCGGATGAGGATTAACCAAAAAAATAAGGAAAGGAAATATATATATTTGTATAGGTTTCGGAGAGGAAAGGAGAGGGAGAGAGAAATAGAAACATCCATGGTGAGAGAGAATCATAGATAGGCTGCCTCCTGCACGCCCCCTACTGGGGATCCAGCCCGCAACCCGGGCATGTGACATTGACCAGGAATCGAACCCTGACCTCCTGGTTCCTAGGTTGATGCTCAACCACGGAGCCACACCGCCAGCCTGAACCTTCTTTCCGGACTCAGGAAACGTTCAAGCATCTCGCTTCGACCTTGGGAAGCAAAGCTCAGAAACACCGCAGTGACCTGTTGTCGTTTCTGTTGTGTAAAACCCAACAGGGCTCGTGTGTCCTCGACAGACGCCCGATTGGCGAAACCCCGGAGATATTTGCAAGAAAGGTTCCAGCTGGCTTGGGACGGGAGTAATCTCTACTGAACTGGTGGTCAGCGTACATCGTAGTGGCTGATCAATGCGTCGATGGTCTGCCCCCTGGTGGTCAGTGCATGTCATAGCGAATGATCAACGCATCAACTGTCTGCCCCCTGGTGATCAGTGCACGTCATAGCGACCAGTCGACTGTCTGCCCCCTGGTGGTCAGTGCACATTATAGCGACCAGTCGACTGTCTGCCCCCTGGTGGTCAGTGCACGTCATAGCGACTGGTCAACGCGTCGACAGTCTGTCCCCTGGTGGTCAGTGCATATCATAGCAAGCCGTTGAGCATCCTTAGCACATCATTATCATATTACGCTTTGGTTGGTTGAACGGCCGACTGGTCGACCGGACACTTAGCATATTAGGCTTTTATTCTATAGGAGGATATATATAGCTCTAGCCTGTTTGGCTCGGTGGATAGAGTGTTCTAAACCTCCTGGTTTACAAGAACGAAGGGCTTATTCCGGGTGATGTCTGGCCACGAAGCGCTCAGGACCACGGGAGGTGCAAAGGCCACTGGGGGGCAAATTTGTGAGCCACCCGTGACGTGCGCCTGCTCTTTGCTGGGTCTCACTCCCTCACTCCCAGTGTGTGGGCTCTTCACGCCATTTTAACTCCGTTCTTTGGGGAGAATTCTCAGTTTTCCAAGACCGGACACTGTCTTCCATGAGGAAACCTCATCCCTAATTTTGTGAATTCATGGGGAATGTTGCAACTCGTCCTTGCCCACCACGATTATAATTAAAAAAACACACGGACGTCACCGTGTGAAGCAGAAGGAAGTGTGGTGTGTTTTTTTGTTGTTGTTCTTTTGTGCGTTTTTTTTGTTGTTGTTGTTGTTGTTAATCCTCCCACGAGGATATTTTTCCATTGATCTTGTAGAGAGCGTAGAAGAGAGAGGGAAAGGCAGAGAGAAACATTGATGTGAGAGAAACACATCGATGGGTTGCCTCCTGCACGCGCCCGCACCAGGGCCTGGGCCAGGGAGGAGCCTGCAACCGAGGTACATGCCCTTTGACTAGAATCGAACCCGGGATCCTTTGGTCCGCAGGCTGACTCTCTATCCACTGAGCCAAACCAGTTAGGGCGGAGATGTGATTTTTTTTTTTGTTTTTCCTTTGTTTTTTTGTTCTTTGTGAAATGTGATTTTAAAAAATATTTGAATCGTTTATTTATCAAGCATGTGCTATGGAAAATCAGGTTAATTCAATGCAGGTGTGCAAGGTCAGAGGGCAATGTCAAAATTCAATAAATGTGTTTGCACACATTTTATTTTATTTTTAAAAATTTTTTAAAGATATTTTATTGATTTTTTACAGAGAGGAAGGGAGAGGGATAGAGAGTTAGAAACATCGATGAGAGAGAAACATCGATCAGCTGCCTCCTGCACACTCCCCACTGGGGATGTGCCCGCAACCAAGGTACATGCCCTTGACCGGAATCGAACCCAGGACCCTTCAGTCCGCAGGCTGACACTCCATCCACTGAGCCAAACCAGCCAGGGCTGTTTGCATACATTTAAAAAATATATATTTTTTTTATTCATTTCAGAGAGGAAGGGAAAGGGAGAGAGAGAAACATCCATGATGGCAGAGAATCATGGATCGATGGCTCCTGCACGCCCCCTTACTGGCCATGTGTCCTGACCGGGAATCAAACCGTGACCTACTGGGTCATGCGTTGACGCTCAACCACTGAGCAACATTGGCCGGTCTTGCCCACATTTCAATCTCCTGAAGCAGATTAGCTTGGCTAAGGGAGTCTGGGAGAATTGATGGAATTCGTTGTGGTATTAGCTCATGCAAGATGAGCTAAATGATGGATAAATGATGGATGGATGATGGATGGATGGATGGATGGATGGATGGATAGTTGTTTGGATGAATGGATAAATGATGATGGATGGGTGGATGGATGATGGATGGATGGATCAATGGAATGATGGATGATGAATGGATGGATGGATGGATAGAAGGATGGATGGAAGGATGGATGGAAGGATAGATGGATGGATAAAGGGATGCTTTCTCCGTATTTCTGGGTGCTCAATGACCTGATGTATTGGGTGCTATCCCACCTATGAAATACTCCGGGGTGTCAATGAACATCGCCATAGAGACAGGGCCTTAAAAGGGTTGGGTGGCCGAAACCGGTTTGGCTCAGTGGATAGAGCGTCGGCCTGCGGATTGAAAGGTCCCAGGTTCGATTCCGGTCAAGGGCATGTACCTTGGTTGCGGGCACATCCCCGGTAGGGGTTGTGCAGGGGGCAGCTGGTCGATGTTTCTCTCTCATCGGTGTTTCTAGCTCTCTGTCCCTCTCCCTTTCTCTCTGTAAAAAATCGATAAAATATATTAAAAAAAAAAAGGGGTTGGGTGGGGTGGTGATCAGCCATCAGAATAAAGCCATCCATTTGTCGCGGGGAAAGAACAGAGGTGCGAGGTGCTATGGTGTTGGGTGTGAGAAACAGAAGCCGGAGCCAGGGAGGAGATGCTGGCTCACGAGGAAAAAGTCGTCCAGACGAGGGAGGTTCGAGTCTGGCTCGGCTTTTTGGAGATGAGGGTCCGTGTGTATTGTATGGGCACCGGGTCCCTGGCTTGCGGGATACATTCGACACGGGTGTCTGTTGTGCATTCTAGTGCTGTTGGATGGATGCTCACGGACACGATTACACGTTTGCAAAAGCAGGGTGGGCCCCCTCCCGGTGCGTGTCGGCACGCGTGTGTTCTAAACAGTCGGCATTGGCGTTTGTATTTCACAGAGTGGAGAAAGGTGGCTGGCTGCCTGGGTCCTGTGGGAGGTTTGAATGACCAAATGGGGTTTTGCAAGATTGTTGGTAACAGGAGAGTGCATAGATCTAGGGAAGCTGGTCTTTTCCTAGCATCGGATTCATACAGCCACCCACCATCCATCCAACCATCCATCATCATTTATCCAACCATCCATCTATCCATCCATCCATCCATCCATCCATCTATCTATCATCCATCCATCCATCCACCAATCCACTCATCCATCCACCCATCCATTCATCTACCCATCCATCATCCATCCAACCATCCATCCATTCATCCATCCACTATCCCACTCACCCACCATGTATCCATTCTTCCACCCATTATCCATCCACACACCCACTCATCCATCCACCCACCAATCCACTCATCCATCCATACACCTACTCACCCACCCATCTATTTGTTCATCCACCCATTTATTTATTCATCCATCTACCCATCCATCCATCCATCCATCAGCTATCCATCCATCCATCCATCCATCCATCCACCCATTTTTCTTTTAAATATATTTTATTGATTTTTTACAGAGAGGAAGAGAGAGGGATAGAGAGTTAGAAACATCAATGAGAGAGAAACATCGATCAGCTGCCTCTTGCACACCACCTACTGGGGATGTGTCTGCAACCAAGGTACATGCCCTTGACCAGAATCGAACCTGGGACCCTTGAGTCCGCAGGCCGATGCTCTATCCACTGAGCCAAACCGGTTTTGGCCATCCACCCATTTTTCAATCCATCCATCCATCCATCCATCCATCCATCCATCCATCCACTCATCCATCAATTCATCCATCTAGTGATACATTCACCAACCTACTCACCCACCCATCTATCCATCCATCCATCCATCCATCCATCCATCCATCCATCCATCCATCCATCCATGTATCTATCCATCTATCCACCCACCCATTTATCCATTCATCCCTCCATCCACTGATTCACACATCCATATATCCACCCACCAACCTACTCACCCACCCTTATATCCATCCATGCATTCATCCATCCATCCCGTGTTCATTGAGTTCTGTCTAAGACAGGCACTGTGACCTGTCCTAAAACGGTACACGAGAAGTCCAAGACCACGTTGCTGACGTGTGAACACCATCCACAGGAGACGTACAACACTGTTCTGAATACCGCCAGGCCCAAAATCTCCACGGCATAACGTCAGGGTCACAGAACCAGACAAGTTCAGTCCCCGAGAGACGTGATGTGACCTATACCACCACTAACATTTTGGTGCATAGAAAGGATTCTTAAAAACCATTTCATTGGTCTAAAATTTTGTTTCTTTGGGGAATAAGCCCTGTGAAATCACTTGATCTGCCCCTGCCAAGACATTAGAGGTCAGTTAATGAAATATCCGACCAAATATAGCAGGCTAATTTTTTAAAAAAAATATTTTTATTGGTTTCAGAGAGGAAGGGAGAGGGAGAGAAAGATAGAAACACCCATGATGAGAGAGAATCATGGATCGGCTGCCTCCTGCAAGCCCCCTACTGGGAATGGAGCCCGCAACCCGGGCCTGTGCCCTTGACTGGGAACCGAACCGTGACCTCCTGGTGCATAGGTCAACGCTCAACCACTGAGCAAATCTAGCCCAGCACGCCTTTTCCTACGTCTGCTATACCCCTCGTTTCTGTAATCTGTTAATTCCAGATAATAATATCTCCTGGGAAAACATTTCCCAAACTGTACCCCCCTGTCTAATTATGTAATCACTAGTGGCCCGGTGCACGAATTCGTGCACCAGTGGGGTCCCGCCACCTGGCAAGGCAGGATCAGACCGAAACCAGCTCTCCGACATCCCCCGAGGGGTCACGACTGTGCAGGCCAGGCCGAGGGACCCCACCGGTGCACGATGAGGCCGGGGAGGGTCGCGGGAGGTTGGCCAGCCGGGGAGGGGCCACGGGTGGGCTCCAGGGCGTGTCCGGCCCGTCTCGCTCAGTCCCGATCGGCCGGACCCCAGCAGCAAGCTCACCTACTGGTCGGAGCCTCTGCCCCTTGGTGATGAGTGCACATCACCAAGGTCTGATGCTTGGATGGAGGTCTGGGCCCCGAGTGGGGGATCTGGGTGCCTAGATTGGGGGCTGGGACCCAGGGTAGTGGTACCGGCCCTGGAATTGAAGTCAGCACCCCAGACACAGTTTGGGGCTCTTAGGGAAGTTCATGTCCCTACATGGAAATAGGGTTCCTCCCATGAAGATCTGGGCCCAGGGACGGGGTCTTGGTTCCGGGAGGTGGATATGCCCCTCGGCTTGTAGGTCTGTGTCCCGGGATAGTGGTTCTGATCTATTTATTGATGTCAGCGTCCTGGATTCAGGTCAGGGCCCCCAGGGAAGTTGGAGTCCTGACATGGAAATAGGCGTCCTCTCATGAAGGTCTGGGCCCCGAATTGAGGTCTGATCCCTGGACGGAGGTCTGGGTCCTGGGATGGGGGTCTGGGTGCCTGGATTGGGGTCTGGCCTCCAGAAAGGATTCTGTGTCCCAGGATAGGGGTCTGGTCCAGGGCATTGGCTTCAGATACCCGGATGTAGGTGAAGGCCCCAGATGGAGGTCTGAGTCCCGCCATGGAAACAGGGGTTCTCTCATGAAGGTCTGGGCCCCGAATTGAGGTCTGATCCCCAGATGGGGGTCTGGGTCCTGGGATGGGGGTCTGGGCTCCGGAAAGGATTCTGTGTCCCGGGATAGAGGTCTGGGCCATGGGATTGGCTTCAGAGACCCGGATGTAGGTGAAGGCCCATGATGGAGATCCGAGTCTCGCCATGGAAATAGGGGTCCTCCCATGAAGGTCTGGGCCCCGAATTGAGGTCTGATCCCTGGATGGAGGTCTGGGGGTCTGAGTGCCTGGATTGGGGTCTGGCCTCTGGAAAGGATTCTGTGTCCCGGGATAGAGGTCTGGCCCACAGGATTGACGTCAGAGACCTGGATGTAGGTGAAGGTCCCGGATGGAGGTCTGAGTCTCGCCATGGAAATAGGGGTCCTCTCATGAAGGTCTGGGCCCTGAATTGAGGTCTAATTCTTGGATGGAGGTCTGGGCCTCCGGGGGGGCTTGGGTGCCTAGATTGGGGGCTCGGTCCCGGGGTAGTGGTACTGCCCCCAGAATTGAAGTCAGCCTTAGCATATTATTAACACACTAGGGGCCCTGTGCATGAAGATTCATGCCCGGGGGTGGGGGTGGGGGTGCGTTCCTCAGCCCGACGTGCACCCTCTCCAATCCGGGGGCCCTCAGGGGAGCCGTCTCCAATCCGGGAGTTTCTGTCTGTCTGTGCAATCATAGGAGCGGATTGTCTGAGACCCCAACCCAGTGTGGTTTGTTGCTCACAGAATAATAGAGGCTTTTTTTTTTTTTTTTCGTTGCTCCATTGGTGGAGATTTCCTGGAAGTTTTAGGGTATCTTCCCTTTCATTGTTCCTCGACGCTCTGACTTTACATATGTCTCTCACCTCTGCTTTCCCTCCATCCCCCACCTGCAACAGTAATTGCTCCAGGGTCTCTTTGCTCTAGTGTCTGGGAGATCCATCTGCCACCAGAACTACAATTCCCAGAATTCCTGGTGCTCCCCAGACTCTTAGTTTTCCCTTCTTGCTCTGTCTCCGACCCACGACCTCCCGCTCTGCCAAGTCCTCCTAGCCACCAGCTCTCCCTCTCTGCTCTCCGCCCGGCACCTGTGTATGCAAATTAACCCGCCATCTTTGTCAGGTTAATTTGCATACTCACTCCTGATTGGCTGGTGAGCGTAGCGGAGGTACGGTCCATTTACACGTTTCTCTCTTATTATATAGCAGGCGTCCTCAAACTACGGCCCGCGGGCCACAGGCAGGTGTTTTTGCCGTTTTGTTTTTTTACTTCAAAATAAGATATGTGCCTTGTGCATAGGAATTTGTTCATAGTTTTTTTTTAAACTATAGTCCGGCCCTCCCAACGGTCTGAGGGACAGTGAACTGGTCCCCTGTTTGAAAAGTTTGAGGACCCCTGTTATATAGGATTATGCTTTGATTGGTTGAATGGCTGACCCGTCGATGGGACACTTAGCCTACTAGGCTGTTATTATACAGGATAACGCTTCCCATTTTCACCCTCCAACTGCACACGGCTTGCAGCTAGCTGCATCCAGCTACGCTTTTAAATGCCACCCTGAATTCTATGTCATTTGCTATTTCTTTTTCTTTTTCTTTTGTCTTCCTTTCTAAAAACACTAGAGGCCCGGTGCACAAAATTCGTGCATGAGAGGGTGTCCCTCAGCCCGGCCTGCACCCTCTCACAATCCAGAACCCCTCAGGGGATGTCCAGCTGCCGGTGTAGGCCCGATCCCGCAGGGCCTCTCCCAATCCGGGACTGCTGGCTCCTAACCACTGGCCTGCCTGCCTGCCTGATCGCCCCTAACCGCTCGCCTGCCTGCCTGATCATCCCTAGCTACCTCTGCCTCGGTCCCCGCCACCACGGCTTCATCTGGAAGGATGTCCAGAATGACGTCTGGAAAGTCGTTCGGCTGTCCAGTCTAATCAGCATATTACACTTGTATTATTATTATTATTATTTTAAAAATATATTTTATTGATTTTTTTTACAGAGAGGAAGGGAGAGGGATAGAGAGTTAGAAACATCGATGACAGAGAAACATCCATCAGCTGCCTCCTGCACGCCCCCTACTGGGATGTGCCCGCAACCAAGGTACATGCCCTTGACCAGGAATCGAACCCGGGACCCCTCAGTCCGCAGGCCGACGCTCCATCCACTGAGCCACACCGGCCAGGGCACACTTTTATCATTATAGATTTGCTTGTGTCATTGAAAAAAAACACTATTTTTATTGATCTCAGAGAGAAGAAGGAAGAGGAAGAGAGAGAGAGAAACATCAAGGACGAGAGAGAGAATCATGGACCGGCTGCCTCCTGCACGCCCCCTACTGGGGATGGAGCCCCCAACCCGGGCATGTGCCCTTGACCGGGAATCGAACCATGACCTCCTGGTTCCTAGGTCAATGCTCTAACCACTGAGCCACGCCGGCTGGGGGGGGGCGGTCACCTCTCGCTGGGGCCTCCCTCCTGGCTGCAGGAGCAGAAAGGGAAGGTCCCACAACAGGGCTGCAGCCACGGCTTCCAGAGGATGTGGCTCAGGGAGAACTGTGCGGGCACGGGGGTCCGGGTCGCGCTGTGTTCCTCCACGGCCTCGCCCACCCTGGCGACCACGGCGTGGAACAGCGGCTCGGTGTCGGGGGACAGGGGCCGGGCCTCCGAGGGGTCCCTGGAGAGGTCAAACAGCAGAGGAGGGCTGTGCCGGGTCACGCCGTCCCCCGAGCAGGGGCACACGCCGTGGCCGTGGCAGGCGCCTGCGCCCTGGGGGTGGAATGTGGGCGTCACGTAGTGGACCTTCCAGAGTCGGCCGCCTGCAGGCAAACAGGAGGCAGGCGGTCAGGGTAGCAAGAACCGGCTGGTCAGGAAACACCTGGCCCAGAACTGGGGAACGGTCACCAACATCCATCCTATCGAATAAAAGGCTAATGTGCAAATCGACCGTCACTCCAGCACACAAGATGGCTGCCCCCATGTGGTCAAAGATGGCTGCCCCCATGTGGACACAAGATGGCCATCAGGGGAGGGCAGTTGTGGGTGATCAGGCCTGTAGAGGAGGGAAGTTGGGAGGGATCAGGCCTGCAGGGGAGGGCAGTTGGGAGGGACCAGACCATCAGGGGAGGGCAGTTGGGAGGGACCAGGCCTGCAGGGGAGGGCAGTTGGGGGTGATCAATCCTGCAGGAGAGGGCAGTTAGGGGCAAACAGGCTGGCAGGGGAGGGCAGTTGTGGGTGATCAGGCCTGTAGAGGAGGGAAGTTGGGAGGGACCAGGCCTGCAAGGGAGGGCAGTTGGGGGCGATCAAGCCTGCAGGGGAGGGCAGTTAGGGGCAAACAGGCTGGCAGGGGAGGGCAGTTAGGGGCAAACAGGCTGGCAGGGGAGGGCAGTTAGGGGCAAACAGGCTGGCAGGGGAGGGCAGTTAGGCATCAATCAGGCTGGCAAAATAACCGGTCACTCTGATGTGCACTATCTATATCTATCATCTACCTACCTACCTATCTATGCATCCATCCATCTATCTATACATCATCTAGCCACCATCTTTCAACTATCATCTATCTATCCATCTTACCCATCCATCCATCCATCCATCCATCCATCCATCCATCCATCCACTATCTATCTAGCATCACCTAGTCACCATCTCTCAACTATCTATCATCTATCTATGTAATTATCTATCTATATCTTCTATCTATCTATCATCTATCTATCATCTATCTATCTATCTATCTATCTATCATCTATCTATCTATATCTATCTATCTATCTATCTATCTATCTATCTATCATCTATCTATCTATCTATCTATCATCTATCTATCTATCTATCATCTATCATCTATCATCATCTATCTATATCTATCTATCTATCTATCTATCTATCATCTGTCTATTCACCCACACCCATCCACCCATCTATCTATGCACCCACCCACTCACCTTCCCTCTCGGTTCCTTTTCTCCAGAGAACCCCGACAGGCACCAGCCCCCACCGAGTCGGGAAGGCCTGTACTCACTGTCCCTGTCGTGCCAGCGTGCCGCGTGGAGGTATTTCCCGCAATAATGAAACAGGAACTCGTGTGCCGAGTGCTCAGTAGCTCCTTGCAGCAGGGGCACCAGGCTACGGCCATCGATCACCCTGATCAGGGACGAGACAACAGGAAGGAATCAGACCAAGGCCACCCGGGCTGTTCTTGCATCTGGGAATAAACCCCCAAAGCTTCAGGGGACCCCCTCCCCCCACCCCATAGATGACAGTCAGGGGAGCAGAGATGAGCTGCCTCTAGGATGGATGGATGGATGGATGGATGGATGGATGGATAGATAGATAATTAGATAGATAGATGATAGATAGATAGATAGATAGATAGATAGATAGATAGATAGAGATAGGTAGGTAGGTAGGTAGATAGATGATAGATGATAAATAGATAGATGATAAATAGATAGATGATAGATAGATATAGATAGATAGATAGATGATAGATAGATAGATAGATAGATAGATAGATAGATAGATAGATAGAGATAGATGATAGATAGATAGATAGATAGATAGATGATAGATAGATAGATAGAGATAGATGATAGATAGATAGATAGATAGATAGATAGATGATAGATAGATAGATAGATAGATAGATAGATAGATGGATAAGAGAGCTGAGCAAGGTACATACTGCTTTTGTTGTTTTTAATTTTAATTTAATTTTATTATTTTAAAAATATATCTTGATTGATTTCAGAGAGGGAGAGAGAAAGATAGATAGAAACATCCATGATGGGAGAGAACCATGGATCGGCTGCCTCCTGCACGCCCCCTACTGGTGATCGGGCCCAAACCCTGGACATGTGCCCTTGACTGGGAATCGAACCCTGACCTCCTGGTTCATTGGTCGATGCTCAACCACTGAGCCACACCGGCCTGGCTTGACCCCGCATTTTATTTAACCTCATGTTTGACTGAGTGTGGCTATTTCACATTAAGCTTTGAGCGCTCTTGTACATTGAAGACGTGAGAATTGTTTAGTGTCCTCATGCTGTAGGTTCCTCCCCCTCAACGTGAAACCTTTTTCCATGCATGATAGATAGATGATAGATAGATAGATAGATAGATAGATAGATAGATTGATGATAGATAGATGATAGACAGATGATGGATGGATGATAGATATAGATGATAGATAGATAGATAGATAGATAGATAGATAGATAGATAGATAGATGATAGATGATATAGAGAGATGATAGATAGATTGATGATAGATGGATGACAGATAGGTAGATGGATAGACAGATAGATGATAGATGGATGGATGATAAAGATAGATAGATGATGAATAGATAGATAAAGATAAATGATAGACAGATAGATTATAGATAGATAGATTGATGATAGATAGATAGATAGATAGATGATAGATGATAGAGATAGATAGATGATAGATAGATAATAGATAGATAGATAGATAGATAGATAGATAGATAGATATAGATAGATAGATAGATAGATAGATAGATAGATAGATAGATAGATAGATATAGATAGTTAGATGGATAGATGGATAGATGATAGATAGATAGATAGATAGATAGATAGATAGACAGATAGATGATAGATGGATGGATGATAGAGAAAGATAGATAGATAGATAGATGATAGATAAAGATAAATGATAGATAGACAGATAGATGGATGATAGATAGATGATAGATAGATTGATGATAGATATATAGATAGATAGATAGACAGATAGATGATAGAGATAGATAGATGATAGATAACAGATAGATGGATATACAAATAGATGATAGATAGAAGGATGGATGATAGATCGATAGGTAGATAGATGATAGATAGATAGATGATAGATAGATAGATAGATGGATAGATAGATAGATAGATAGATAGATGATAGATAGAGATAGATGATAGATAGATAGATAGATAGATAGATGATATAGATGATATAGATAGATAGATGATAGATGATAGATAGACAGACAGATAGATGATAGATGGATGGATGATAGAGATAGATGATAGATAGATGATAGATGGATGAGAGATGAGAGATGAGAGATGATGGATAGAGGGATGAGAGACGGTGACTAGATGATGCAGGAATGAGCGGCCAGGGGGCCTCGTCCCCCGTGCACCTGTCTTGGGGCGTCTCTCCGCCCCCCAGCTGCACCACGGTGGGGAAGACGTCCATCAGGCTGGTCGGCTCGTGGACCTCCCGGCCGGCGGGCAGCACCCCGGGCCACCGGAATATCCCGGGGACACGGATCCCGCCTTCCCAGCCCCCCATGCCTTTCCCACCTGCAAGGAGATGACATGGTTAGGACTCTGAGGTCTAGACGCACCCCTGGGTGCACCTGTGGGCGCGCGGACACCCACCCGCACAGGGACACCCCTGGGGAGTCTGTGTCTCCCCAAATCGGCCACAGCGATTGTTCCAGAACCTTGTAATGCCCCCCACCAGCAGGGGGGAGTCAACATCCCCTCCCCCTGGGATTCCGGCGGGTCTTTGTGATCCTCTCAAGACATAGGACATGCCGGGCCAGTGTGGCTCAGTGGTGGGGCTGTGGACCCGTGAGCCAGGAGGTCGCCGGTTCGATTCCAGGTCAGAGAACATGCCTCGATTTCAGCCTTGATGGCCAGTAGGGGGCGAGCAGGAGGCAGCTGATCTATGATTCTCTCACATCAATGCTTCTCTCTCTCTCTCTCTCTCTCTTTCTCTCTCTTTCTCTCTCTCTCTCTCTCCAAAAAATCAACTAAAACATCTTTTTGCCCAAATGGAGTGGCCCAGGGGCTGAGCGTCAACCTATGAACCAGGAGGTCAGGGTTCGATTCCCGGTCAAGGGCACATCCCTGGGTTGCAGGCTCCATCCCCAGTAGGGGGCGTGCAGGAGGCAGCCGGTCCAAGATTCTCTCTCCTCATGGATGTTTCTCTCTCTCTCTCCCTTTCTCTCCCAAATCAATAAAAATATATATGTTTCTAAAAATCTTTTTAACCCCACTCCCTTCTTCTCTCTCTCAAAATCAGTTAAAAAAAATTAACCACTGAGCCACATGCTCAAAGATTCATGCTAGAACGGGTCTTCCTTCCCCAGGCTGCCAGCACCGCCTTCGCTCCGGCCCTGAGCCGCCTTCCCGCCTTCCCACGCTGCTCAGAGGCCCAGAGCATATGCAAATTAACCCGCCATCTTTGTTGGGGTTAATTTGCATACTCACTCCTGATTGGCTGGTGGGCGTCGCGAAGGTACGGTCAATTTGCATCTTACTCTTTTATTAGTGTAGATAACATTACAATATTTAAAATAGTTTTTCTTGAAATATTAATGTTTATTGCATGTAACATTATTAAAAAAAGGAATACGAAAAAAGAGAGTGGAAGAGAGGGAGGGAGGGGAAGAGAGAGAGAGAGAGAGAGAGAGAGAGGAAGAGAGAGAGGAACATCCATGTGACAGAGACACATCAATTGGTTGCCTCCCACACGCGTCCCAACCGGGGATCGAACTCATAGCCCAGGCATGTGCTCTTGACTGGAATCGAACCCGGGACCCTTCAGCCCACAGGCCGACGCTCTATCCACTGAGCCACCCGGTCAGGGCTGAGCCTAATTATTTCTTTATTTTCCCTTCATCTCCCACCTTCACTGGTGGGGCTCACCGGGCGGATCCGTTCTCGAACCCTCAACCGTGCCCACGGGTCTCACCTCGGTATATCCCGTTCCATCCGCCCAGCTGGCCCATCTCCTCATCTCGGGCCTCCAAATGCCCCCCATGGTCAGAGGTGAAGTAGGTGAAGGTCGAATTCCTCAACCCGTTCTCGTCCACGGCCTCGAGGATTTTACCTTCACGAAAACACGAAACATTATCAGGACAAAGTTGATCAGACAGCATCGATTTGGGGGCCAGGCCGGCGTGGCTCAGTGGTTGAGCGTCGACCTAGGAACCAGGAGGTCACGGTTCGATTCCAGGTCAAGGGCACAGGCCCGGGTTGCGGGCTCGATCCCCAGTAGGGGGCGTGCAGGAGGCAGCCGGTCCGTGATTCTCTCTCCTCATGGATGTTTCTCTCTCTCTCTCTCCCTCTTCCTTTCTCTCTCTCTAAAAATCAATTTTTAAAAAAATTTAGCCCTAGCTGGTGTGGCTCAGTGGACAGAGCGTCAGCCTGCGGACTTTAGGGTCCCGGGTTCGATTCCGGTCAAGGGCATGTACCTTGGTTGCAGGCACATCCCCAGTAGGGGGCGTGCAGGAGGAAGCTGATGGATGTTTCTCTCTCATCTATGTTTCTTTCTTTTTTTTAAATATATTCTTATTGATTTCAGGGAGGAAGGGAGAGAGAGAGATAGAAACATCCATGATGAGAGAGAATCCTGGATCAGCTGCCTCCTGCACGCCCCCTGCTGGGGATGGAGCCCACAACCCAGGCATGTGCCCTTGACCGGGAATCGAACCCTGACCTCCTGGTTCATAGGTTGACGCTCAACCACTGAGCCACGCCAGCCGGATATTTTCCATGGGTCTCTCTGTTGCATGTCTACTTACTGTAACTTTAAAATTTTATTTTCTTTATTTAAAAAAATATATATTTTACTAGAGGCCCGGTGCATGAAATTCGTGCACAGGAGGGGGCGGTGTCCCTCAGCCCGGCCTGAACCCTCTCCAATCTGGGACCCCTCGGGGGATGTCCGACGGCCGGTATAGGAATCGGGCCTAAACGGTCAGTCGGACGTCCCTCTCGCAATCCAGGACCGCTGGCCCCTAACCGCTCACCTGCCTGCCTGCCCGATCGCCCCTAACTGCCCTCCCCTGCCAGCCTGATCTCACCCCTAACTGCCTCCGCCTCGGCCCCCACCACCACGGCTTTGTCTGGAAGGAAGTCGGACGTCGGGAAGATGGTTGGTTGACCCGGTTTAATGAGCACATAACCCTTTTATTAGTATAGATCGATTTTAGGCAGAAAGGGAGAATGAGAGGGAGAGAGAAACATCCATGATGAGAGAGAATCATGGACCGGCTGCCTCCTGCACGCCCCCTACTGGGGATGGAGCCCACAATCCGGGCATGTGCCCTTGACCGGGAATCGAACCCTGACCTCCTGGTTCCTAGGTCAAAGCTCAACTACTGAGCCACACCAACCGGGCTATAGAAGATAATTTCTTTTCTTTTCTTTTTAAACATATTTTTATTAATTTCAGAGAGGGAAGGGAGAGGGAGAGAAAGAGAAACATCGATGAGGAGAGAGAATCATGGACCGGCTGCCTCCTGCACGCCCCCGACTGGGGATCGAGCCCACAACCCGGGCATGTGCCCTTGACCGGGAATCGAACCCTGACCTCCTGGTTCACAGGTTGACACTCAGCCACGGAGCCACGCCGGCCGGGCTGCCACCATCCTTTAACGCCGAGGCCAGGAGCGAGGACGGCCGGGTCGGGCCTCCACTCACCTACCAGCCAGTCCATCTCCTCCACGCTGTCGCCGTACGCGCCGTGCCGGCTCTTCCCCCGAAACTCCTCCGTGGAGACCAGGGGGATGTGCACGTGGAGCAAGGAGACAAAGAGGAGGAACGGCCGGTGCTTATTTCTGGGGGAAAAAAGTAAAAAAAAGAAAAAAAAATACCCTTCAAATATAATGGCGTCTATTTCTTTCTCTTTTTAAAAAAATATATTTTATTGATTTTTTGCAGAGAGGAAGGGAGAGGGAGAGAGAGCCAGAAACATCGATGAGAGAGAAACATCCATCAGCTGCCTCCTGCACGCCCCCCACTGGGGATGAGCCCGCAACCGAGGTCCATGCCCTTGACCGGGAATCGAACCCGGGACCCTTCCGTCCGCAGGCCGACGCTCTATCCACTGAGCCACACCGGCCAGGGCAACGGCGTCTGTTTCAATGCTGATGGATCCAGGATTTCCAAGTAGAGACTTGAGCAGTGGGAACCCATACATACACAAGGGCTCTGGCTGGTGAAGCTCAGTGGTTAGAGCGTCGGCTTGCAGACTGGAGGGTCCCGGGTTCGATTCCCGGTTAAGGGCACAGGCCCAGGTTGCGGGCTCGATCCCCAGGTGTGGGGCGTGCAGGAGGCAGCCGGTCCATGATTCTCTCTCATCGTCCATATTCCTATATCTCTCTCTCCCTCTCCCTTCCTCTCTGAAATCAATAAAAACATATTTTAAAAAAAGGAAAAAGAAAAGAGAACAATGCCCTGGCTGGGGTGGCTCAGTGGATAGAGCGTCGGCCTGCGGACTGAAGTGTCCCGGGTTCGATTCCCGGTCAAGGGCACATGCCCTGGTTGCAGGCTCAATCCTCAGAAGGGGGCGTGCAGGAGGAGGCAGCCGATCAGTGATCAGGCAGGCAGGCAGAGGGGTTCGGGGCGATCAGGCCGGCAGGGGAGAGCAGTTAGGGGCGATCAGGCCGGCAGGGGAGGGCAGTTAGGGGCGATCAGGCCGGCAGGGGAGGGCAGTTAGGGGCGATCAGGCCGGCAGGGGAGGGCAGTTGGGGGTGATCAGCCCGGCAGGGGAGGGCAGTTAGGGGCGGTCAGGCCGGCAGGGGAGGGCAGTTAGGGGCGGTCAGGCCGGCAGGGGAGGGCAGTTAGGGGCAATCAGGCCGGCAGGGGAGGGCAGTTAGGGGCCATCAGGTCGGCAGGGGAGGGCAGTTAGGGGCGATCAGGCCTGCAGGGGAGGGCAGTTAGGGGTGATCAGGCCGGCAGGGGAGTGCAGTTAGGGGCGATCAGGCTGGCAGGGGAGGGCAGTTAGGGGTGAGCAGGCAGGCAGAGTGGTTAGGGGTGATCTGGCAGGCAGGCAGGTGAGCGGTTAGGAGCCAGCGGTCCCGGATTGCGAGAGGGATGTCCGACTCTCGGTCTAGGCCCAAACCCTAAACCTGAGGGGTCCCGGATTGGAGAGGGTGCAGGCTGGGCTGAGGGACGCCCCCCTCCCCTTCCCGTGCACGAATTTTGTGCACCGGGCCTCTCGTAACAATAACAAGAAGAAGGAACAACGACGGAGGCGGAAATACCTCTCTACGTAGGACACGACTTCCTTCAGCAGAAGCCCCGTGCTTCTCCCCAAATCCATGGGCTGCTCGACGACCTCGTGGTTTCTCATCAGGAGGCAGTTCCAGCGCCTGACGAACCCGAAGCTGGCGTACCAGCCCCCGAAGAAGAGGACGAGGAGGCCGCCCGCCCCCAGGACCGCCCCCCGGGGCACGGCCAGGAGCCCCCAGGCCTTGCCGGCCGCCAGGGTCAGGAGGCCCACGGCCAGCCACTGGGTGAGACGCCACAGCCTGGCCCTCAGGGCGGCGTCCACCTCGGGGGGCCGGCCGGGGAGGCAGTCGTTGACCAGCGTGAAGGGCATGCCGTAGAAGTAGTCGAACCCGTGCCGGAGGGGGTGGTGGCAGTGGTCGCCGCGGGATTGGCAGCTGACGCCCTGGTGCCATTTTCCTGGAGGCGGGAGCAGATCGAACCCGAACTGGCCTCCCCTGCAGGCCTGGTCGCCCCTAACTGCCCTCCCCTGCTGGCCTGATCGCCCCTAACTGCCCTCCCCTGCCGGCCTGATTGCCCCTAACTGCCCTCCCCTGCTGGCCTGATCGCCCCTAACTGCCCTCCCCTGCTGGCCTGATCGCCCCTAACTGCCCTCCCCTGCCGGCCTGATCGCCCCTAACTGCCCTCCCCTGAAGGCCTGATCGCCCCTAACTGGCCTCCACTGCCAGCCTGATCACCCCTAACTGCCCTCCCCTGCAGGCCTGATCACCCCTAACTGCCCTCCCCTGCCGGCCTGATCGCCCCTAACTGCCCTCCCCTGAAGGCCTGATCGCCCCTAACTGGCCGCCCCTGCAGGCCTGATCGCCCCTAACTGCCCTCCTCTGCAGGCCTGATCGCCCCTAACTGCCCTCCCCTGCAGGCCTGATCACCCCTAACTGCCCTCCCCTGCAGGCCTGATCGCCCCTAACTGCCCTCCCCTGCCAGCCTGATCGCCCCTAACTGCTCTCCCCTGCCGGCCTGATCACCCCTAACTGCCCTCCCCTGCCGGCCTGATCACCCCCTAACTGCCCTCCCCTGCCGGCCTGATCGCCCCTAACTGCCCTCCCCTGCAGGCCTGATCGCCCCTAACTGCCCTCCCCTGCAGGCCTGATCGCCCCTAACTGCCCTCCCCTGCAGGCCATAAGTGACACGAACCCCCCAACACCAGGCAGAAAGGATGGAGGCATCCCTATGATCACACCAGCGCTATTTTATTTATTTACTAGAGGCCCGGTGCACGAAATTTGTGCATGGGGGTGGTGTGTGTCCCTCAGCCCAGCCTGCACCCTCTTCAATCTGGGACATCCCTCTCACCATCCAGGACTGCTGGCTCCCAACTGCTTGCCTGCCTGCCTTCCTGATTGCCCCTAACCGCTTCTGCCTGCCAGCCTGATCACCCCCTAACCACTCCCCTGCCAGCCTGATCACCCCCTAACCACTCCCCTGCCAGCCTGATGGATGCCTAACTGCTCCCCTGCCAGCCTGATCACCCCTAACTGCCCTCCCCTGCAGGCCTGGTCACCCCTAACTGCCCTCCCCTGCAGGCCTGGTCGTCCCTAACTGCCCTCCCCTGCAGGCTTGATTGCCCCCAACTGCCCTCTCCTGCTGGCCATCTGTGCCCACATGGGGGCAGGATCTTTGACCACATGGGGGCAGCCATCTTGTGTGTTGGAGTGATGGTCAATCTGCATATGACTCTTTTATTAGATAGGATAGATTATTTTATATATATCCTATTATTATATTTTATATATTGATTATGTTTTCCATTATATATACACACACATATATAAGTATATATATGTGTGTGTGTATATATATATATATGTATATATTTTATATAGGTATATTTATTTTATATATATGTGTATGTATATATGTATACATACATATATATAAGTGTGTCTATATATATGTATGTATATATATGTATATATATATATATATGTATGTATACATATATATATACAGAGTGGCCAGATGATGATGATCTCTGAACGCATAACCATCTGGCCGCTCCGTGTACATCCTATAGAATAAAAGGCTAATATGCAAATGGTCCCCTCGACCAGGAGTTCGACCAGCAGGCAGGCCGGCCGACCGCCCACGTCCCCGCCCCCTGGCCAGGCTGGCCGGACCCCACCCATGCACGGATTCATGCACCGGGCCTCCAAAATATATATACACACACTGAGTGGCCAGATTATTATGCGTTCAGAGATCATCATAATCTGGCCACTCAGTGTATAAACACACAAAAAAAAAGAGAGAGAGAAGTCACCCAGATCCAGCACCAAATGTTGGTTCTGACCCCTGATCTCTCTCCCGTGTGGGAACACGGTTCTTGCCATCACTGGTCTCCGAGGTGACCCGTCACGCGTGACAGGAGCGTGAGTACCTATGAGGCCTGTGGCGTAACCCCGCTGCTGCAGGATCCTCGCGAAGGTGGTTTCGTTCTCGGGGAGCCCCCCCGAGCCCCCGTTCCACTGCAGGGCCCGGTATCCGTCGCTGGCGTCCATGCCTGAGGGGGGGGGGCGGGTAGAGCAGAGAGAGGGCTTACGGTGTCTGTTGGGGGCACTGGGGTAGGATCAGATGGGGATTCATCTATCTATCATCTATCTATCTATCTATCTATCTATCTATCTATCTATCTATCTATCATCTATCCATCTATCATCTATCTATCTATCTATCTATCTATCTATCTATCTATCTTTCCATCATCTATCCATCTATCATCCATCTATAATCTATCTATCCATCTATATTTTATCTCTCCATTCATCTACTATATCTACCTATCTATGTACGTATCTATCCATCTATTATCTACCCATTCATTTATCTATCTATGTATCTATCTATCTATCTATCTATCTATCTATCTATCATCTATCTATATCTATCTATCTATCTATCTATCTATCTATCTATCTATCTATCTATCTATCATCTATCCATCTATCATCCATCTATAATCTATCTATCCATCTATATTTTATCTCTCCATTCATCTACTATATCTACCTATGTACGTATCTATCCATCTATTATCTATCTATTATCTATCTATCATCTATCTATCTATCATCTATCTATCTATCTATCTATCTAACATCTATCTTTCCATCATCTATCCATCTATCACCATCCATGTGTCTACCCATCTATCATCTATCAATTCATCCATCCATCCATCATCTATCAATCCATTCATTCATGCAGGGTCTCGAATTGGTTTGGGTTGTCACAACTGGGGGAGGGGTCCTACCAGCATGTGGTGGGTGAGAATCCCTGAGCCTTCACAGGAGAGAGTCTGTTGGCCTTCCTTCCTTCCTTCCTTCCTTCCTTCCTTCCTTCCCATCCATCCATCCACCCACTATTTACCAATCTATCATCTATATATCCATCCATCTATTGTCTATCTACCTATGTATGTGTATACATAGGTATGTATCTATCCATTCATCTATCTATCCATCTATCATCTATCTATCCATTCATCTTCTATATCTACCTATCTATGTATATATCTACCTATCCACCTATTATCTATCTATCTATCATCTATCCATCATCTATCTATCCATCCATCATCTATCCATCTTTCATCATCTATGTGTCTATCATCTATCTATTGATCATTCCATCATCGATCTATCCACCCATCCATCGTCTTTCTATCCATTCATTCATCTTATCTATCTACCTATCTTTGTACGTATCTATCTATCCATCCCCTATATGTCTATCTATTCATTTATCTATCTACATATCTATGTATCTATCCATTCATCTGTCTACACATCTATCATCTGTCTATCCATCCATCAACTATTTACCAATCTATCATCTGTCTATCCATTCATCTATTACCTATCTATCTATCTACCCATCTATCTATCTATCCATTTATGTACTATTTCTACCTGTGTATATATCTATCCATCCATCATCTATACATCTTTCATCATCTATGTATTTACCTATCATCTATCTATTGATCCATCATCTATCTATCCATCCATCATCTTTCTATACATTCATTCATCTTATCTACCTACCTACCTAAGTATGTATCTATCTATCCATCTATCATATGTCTATCCATTCATCTATCATCTATCTACCTATTATTTATCTATCATCTATCCATCATCTATATATCTATCTATCCATTCATCATCTATCAATCATTCATTATCTGTGTGTCTATCTATCATCTATCTATCTATCTATCCATCCATCCATCATCTTTCTACCAATTCATTCTTCTTATCTATCTACTTACCTATCTATCCATCTATCATATGTCTGTCTATCATCTATCATCTATCTATCTATCTATCTATCTATCTATCTATCTATCTATCTATCTATCTATCTATCATCTATTATCTATCTATCTATCTATCTATCTATCTATCTATCTATCTATCTATCTATCTATCTATCTATCATCCATCCATCATCATCTATGTCTCCATCCATCTATCCATCCATCCAGCTATCTGCCCTTCTCGCGGTCGTACCCCCGACCCGACACCCACCTGATCGGAAGGCGTGTCTCCCGGTCAGGAAAGCCGCTCTGCTCGGGGTACAGAGGGGAGCGGCCGCCAGGTGCTGGGTGAGCCTCACGCCTTCTCCCGCAAGCCGGTCGATGTTGGGCGTCCTGAGCAAACCACACGCATGTCACCGCCAGGAAGGGGGCGTGCACCCACCTCAGCCGGTCCGTGCATGGAAAGGCGTCTACACTACACGAACCTTAGTTGGAAACGGGATCTCTGCAGCCAGGCCGGGCTGGCTCAGGGGTTGAGCTTTGACCTATGAACCAGGAGGTCAGGGTTCGATTCCCAGTCAAGGGCACATGCCCGGGTTGTGGGCTGGATCCCCAGTAGGGGGCGTGCAGGAGGCAGCCGGTCCATGATTCTCTCTCCTCATGGATGTTTCTATCTCTCTCTCTCTCTCTCTCTCCCTTCCTCTCTGAAGTCAATAATCTATAATAATAAAAGCGTAATATGCTAATTAGACCAGACAGCCGAACGACCTTCCGGATGACCTTCTGGATGAAGCCAGGGCTGCAAGGGCCGAGGCAAGCCACTGCAGCTATGAGGGCCGAGCCCCTAGCACAAATTTCGTGCACCGGGCCTCTAGTATATACATAGGACCTAACTCAGTGGTCGGCAAACCGCGGCGGCTCGCGAGCCACATGCGGCTCTCTGGCCCCTGGAGGGTGGCTCTTCCACAAAACACCACGGCCTGGGCGAGTCTGTGTTGAAGACGTGGCGTTCGGAGATGTTTAAGTTTAAAAAATGTGGCTCTCCAAAGAAATTTCAATCGTTGTGCTGTTGATATTTGGCTCTGTGGACTCATGAGTTTGCCGACCACTGCCCTGACCGGTGTGGCTCAGTGGATAGAGCGTCGGCCTGCGGACGGAAGGGTCCCGGGTTCGATTCTGGTCAAGGGCATGTACCTTGGTGGCGGGCACATCCCCAGGTGGGGGCGTGCAGGAGGCAGCTGATGGATGTTTCTCCCTCATCGATGTTTCTGACTCTCTCTCCCTCTCCCTTCCTCTCTGTGAAAAATCAATAAAATATATTTTAAAAAATAATATATCCCTTCCTCTCTGTGAAAAATCAATAAAATATATTTTAAAAAATAATAATATATATATATTTTGATGGATTTCAGAGAGAGGAAGGGAGAGGGAGAGAGAGAGAGAGAGAAACATCCATGATGAGAGAGAATCATGGATCGGCCGCCTCCTGCACGCCCCCTACTGGGTGGGGATGGAGCCTGCAACCCGGGCATGTGCCCTTGACCAGGAATCGAACCCTGATCTTCTCCTGGTTCACAGGTCGATGCTCAACCACTGAGCCACGCCGGCCCGGCTCCAGGCAGGTTTTCGATGGATCCTTCAGCCAAAGACACACACACACACACACACACACACACCCCTCCCCAGCCCATATGGTACCTCAGTGTGTTGTTCCCATAGCAACCCAGATCCCCAATGCCAAGGTCATCCGCCATGATGAGGAGGAGATTCGGTTGGAGAGCATCCCCCGCTTTTAACTGGCCAATCCTCAGAAGCAAACACAGGGCGGCCAGAACCGGCCAAGAGCCCCTGGAGAGGAAAAGCAGAGAGGCCGAGGTCAAGGCCGAGAGTCCCCGTGGCCGGCAAACCGCGGCTCGCGAGCCACGTGCGGCTCTCTGGCCCCCGGAGGGTGGCTCTTCCACAAAACACCACGGCCTGGGCGAGTCTATTTTGAAGACGTGGCGTTAGAAGAAGTTTAAGTTTAAAAAATGTGGCTCTCCAAAGAAATTTCAGTCGTTGTGCTGTTGATATGTGGCTCCGTGGACTCATGAGTTTGCCGACCCCTGGGCTAGACGCAAAGGGGTCAGGTGCTGACCCGACCGGCTCCGGGGAGGCCCGCGTGGCGGGTCTCGCAAACCCAGAGACCTGACGCCGCCCCAAAGGATGGTCTGACCTTAAACTTTAGCGAAAAGCAGTCCACGGCGGGGAGTCACCTCCTGGGCCGTCAAGGTCATTGACAAGGTCAACCTTCACCCTCACGGAGCCCGTCTGTCTTTTTGCCTCTAGGATGACACACCCTTGAAATGTCGGGGTGACTGGTAACTTCCCCTTTTTCCGGACCCCCTAGGGGCACAGCCTCAGGTGTTGGGGGCCGGGACAAAGACCACCAATTCCTGCCTTAGATGGTGTGGCTCAGTGGATAGAGCGTCGGCCTGCGGACTCAAGGGTCCCGGGTTCGATTCCCGGTCAAGGGCATGGACCTTGGTTTCGGGCACATCCCCAGTGGGGGGCGTGCAGGAGGCGGCTGATGGATGTTTCTCTCCTCATGGATGTTTCTCTCTCTCTCTCTCTCTCTCTCTCTCTCTCTCTGTCTCTTCCTTCCTCTCTGAAATCAATAAAATATATATTTAAAAATAAAAGAGACCACAGATGCCTTCATTATCATGTTCATTGTCCCTGCACCCGCCTAAGTATGTGTCCGTCATTTTCCTTTTCATCCAATCCCAGGGGTTTCCCCTCTCTGCTTGCTCCCGCCTCCCTAATCCATCCCCAATGGACTTCACGTCACCCACCTGCGTCCCTTTCTTTTGATCGCAACGTATAAATACAGACGTGACCCGCCCTTCTCCGGAGCCTTCTCTCCATCCGTGGAGGTTCTGCTTCCCGGCATCTGTCGACCGTTTGGCTCCAATAAACTCACAAAAATACTTTACGGGTTTATTTTATTTTTTTTTAGGTGAACACCAGTATCTTCCCTGATGAAGATCAACTTAGATCGTGAATGAGTCTATTGTCTTTTTTTTTTAATTTTTTTAAAGCTTACGTTGTATTATTTTTAAATATATATATATTTTTTACTGATTTTACAGACAGGAAGGGAGAGGGAGAGTTAGAAATACCAATGAGAAACATCCATCAGCTGCCTCCTGCACGCCCCCCACCTGGGGATGTGCCCGCAACCAAGGTACATGCCCTTGACCGGGAATCGAACCCGGGACCCTTCAGTCCGCAGGCCGACGCTCTATCCACTGAGCCACACCGGCCAGGGCCTGAGTTCACCGTGGACTGTTAAGAGTCCTGCACCCAGTTAAGTAAAAAAAAACTATGTGTCAATCATTCCACTTTCCATCCAATCCCAGAGGTTTCCTCGCTTGGCTCTCTCCCGCCTCCTTAATCCATCCCCAATGGATTCCATAAGAACCCACTTATATTCCCTCCTTGGATAGTGTTGTCTCTAAAACAAGGTGAGCCCGGGCCGGTGTGGCTCAGTGGATAGAGCGTCGGCCTGTGGACTGAAGGGTCCCGGGTTCCATTCCCGGTCAAGGGCACATGCCCAGGTTGGGGGCTGGATCCCCAGTGGGGGGTGTGCGGGAGGCAGCTGATCCATGGTTCTCTCCCATCATTGATGTTAATCTCTCTCTCTCTCTCCCTTTCTCTCTGAAATCAGGATAGAGGTTGGCCTGCGGACTGAAGGGTCCCGGGTTCGATTCCGGTCAAGGGCATGTACCTGGGTTGCGGGCACATCCCCAGTAGGGGGCGTGCAGGAGGCAGCTGATCGATATCCCTCTCCCTTCCTCTCTGTAAAAAAATCAATAAAATATATATTTTTTAAAATAAATAAAATGAAATGAAATAAAACGGCGAGAAACCGCCCTTCTCAGGAACATTATCTCAATACGTTGAGATTCTGCTTCCCAGCGATTTTTGTCAACCATGTGGCTCAAATACACTCACAAAAAAGCTTTACAGGTTTGAATGTTTTTTTTGTTTGTTTTTTACGTTAACAAACGAACACTCGCCCTCTCTCACCAGCTCTCCCTGCAGGCAAATTGCATTTCCGCTTCATTCAGGCTTTGCCGCGGGATTGCGCCCATGGCGGGTCCCTTTTGTGCCAGTGGCTTGCGTAAAAACGCACACCGCGGAACACGAGCGCGCGTGCCAAGCTTGGGTTTCTGTTTGAATGCAGGCGCCTCCTACCCTAACCGCTTAGCAATTCGGACACTGGGGGGCGGGCCAGGAGGTGGGGCGCTGGCATCGACTGCCCGCACCTCCTTTTTCCTGGGCGGAGTCTCCAAGAATCCGGGCAGTTCCGCCTGCGCCATGAGGAAGGCGGGCCCGCGAATGCCCGGGGCAGAGGGATATTTACGTATTAAAAGGATGAGAGAGAGAGAGATTAAAAGCACCCCCAGACCAGACCGGGTTGGGGGGAATATGGCACAGTTATTTCCAATACACAGTTACCGCGCTACGGCGCCAAGAGCGCGCAGGCGACTGTGCGTAAAGGCCCTTGGAACGCACCGGAGGGATCCCGGGCGCCCCCCTCGCGCTGTAACTCGGGAGGGACCCGGCGCCAGGATGGCCCTGATCCTCATTCCCGGGCTCTGGGCTGTAAGCTCCAGCTCATCCGGGCGGGAGCGGGGGGGTCCCCATTCTCCGATTTCGCCAGGGTTGCGAAATCAGCCACTCGGACGCTCAGGGGGACGTGCCATGCGAAGGGGGGCGGGGGGGGGGGGGGGGGACCCGGACTGAGGCGTGGCCAGAGAGCTCGTCGCTGGGCCCAGAAGAGGGGGTACGTGGCTAGGGGCGCCCTGGCTGAGTCTTGGCGAGGGTTGCGGGGAGGGGGACACGAGGCGGGATGGGGTGTCTCTTAGTGTTGGGGGTTGGGGCGCGCGGGGGGCGGGTCGTGGCGAGAGAGGGTTGGAGGGAGGTGAGGGGCCCAACTCCCGAGATGCGAGGAGGGGGTCACCATGGTTTGTCGGGGAGACAGCCGCGCTCGGGGAAAAGGGGACCCCACGGGGTTTGCACCCAAAGTGCCCAGGACAGCGGGGGTGGGGCGGTTCCGGGCCGCGCGCAGGGGAGGGGCGCACGGAGGCGTGTCTTGGAGAGCTGGGGGCGGACCCAGGGGCGCCTTTCTGGGATTTTCTCCGCTTTTTTCTCCTCCCTTCCGCCTCTCCCTCCTCCTTTCTCTCCCTCTCCTCCTTCTCCTTCTCCCCCTGGGGCGGGGCACGGTCCCTACCCAAGGGGTTTCGGGGCGCGCCCCTCACCAGGCCACGAGCTGGGTTTTGGTGAGTTCTAGCCACGCCCACAGCTCCTCTCTCTCGGGGACCCCCACGCTCGCCCTGGGGGCTGCCCTCCCCACTCCCTCCTTCGCATCCACCTCCACCCGGTGCGGCCTGCGCCCCTGGGGTCCCGCGCACCTGGCGGCGGGCGAGGCGGGTCCCCTCGGCGCCATGGGACTCGCGATCCGGACGCAATGGGTGGACTTTGCCCCCAGCGATCCGGGCCCCGAGTCCGGCCCGCGGAGCTGTGACATCGGCACCCCGTGGGCTCCTCCCCGCCCCCCCCTAATCTGCTTAACCCCCAGGGCCTTCTGGGAATTCACCTTTTTCTCTCTTTTTTTTCTTTTTTTTGGGAATTAATCTCGGAAACCGGTTTTTCTGCACCCAGGGCGGCTGGGATCAAAGAGGAGGTGATTTTATAGATTTGCTGGAAGCCGGGTGCACGGATTGGAGCTGGGGTGAGGTCCGGGGGGCCTCCTCCCCTCCCTCCCATCCCCCATGGGGGCCGATAGGCCGGGAGGCGGGGGTGGGGTGGGGGGGTGGGGGTGGCCGGGAAGGTTGGCCAGCCAGCCCGCCCCTGATCGGATCCATTGGGGGAGGCAGGTTGGCCGGCTGGCCACGCCCCCATTGGGGTAGAGGGGGGCATAGGGGGCTGGGGGAGGGGGCCGTGGGGTCAGGCCTGGGGGGGGGGGCGGGGAGGGGCCGTGGGAGGTTGGCCGGCCTGTCTACCCACCCCCCCCTGCCCCCCCAGCAGGCCAGTTAGCTAGCCACAGTGCGCATCATAGCGATTGGTGTTCCGATCGATCCATTGATTGGCTTATATATATATGTATATATATTGATTTCAGAGAGGAAGAGAGAGGGAGGGGGAGAGAGAGAAACATCCATGAGGAGTGGGAATCATGGATCCGCTGCCTCCTGCCTGGCTGGATCCCCAGTGTGGGGCGTGCAGGAGGCAGCCGATCCATGATGTTTCTCTCTATCCCACTCCCTTCCTCTCTCTCTAAAAATCAATAAAAAATAAAATAATAAGATAGGGTCATACAGATGTATCAAATGTCCAATAGGATATATATATATATATATATATATATATATATATATATATATATATATATGGAGTGGCCAGATTCTGATGATCTCTGAACGCATAATCATCTGGCCACTCAGTGTCTATCCTATAGAATAAAAGGCTCATATGCAAATGGTCCCCTCGACCGGGAGTTCGACCAGCAGGCAGGCCGGCCGACCGCCCACGTCCCCTCCCCCGGGCCAGGCTGGCCGGACCCCACCCATGCACGGATTCATGCTCCGGGCCTCTAATATATATACATACACACACTGAGTGGCCAGATTATTATGCGTTCAGAGATCATCATCATCTGGCCACTCAGTGTGTGTGTGTGTGTGTGTGTGTGTGTGTGTGTATTTAATTTGACTTTTGCAACAATTAAATAGCGTAAGTAGCCGGCTGGTGAGGCTCAGTGGTTGAGCATCAACCTAAGAACCAGGAGGTCAGGGTTCGATTCCCGGTCAAGGGCACAGGCCCGGGTTGCGGGCTCCATCCCCAGTGTGGGGCGTGCAGGAGGCAGCCGGTCCCTGATTCTCATCACGGATGTTTCTCTCTCCCCCTCCCTTCCTCTCTCTGAAATCAATAAAAAAAAAAAATATACATTAAAAACAAGAAAAAATGACGAATCTACGTTCTTTAATCTACGGGGTCCCATCCCGTCCACGTCAGAGCCACTGTGTCCCCGCGGTGTCTATACACGTGACCTCTGGCCTTGAACTCTCTGGGGAGGAAGAAGCAGGCTTTGGGGGGGGAGGAGTCCTAGGGAGCGGGGCGACTTGGCCTTGTCCTGGGGTCCCACTTGCCTGTGGATTCGCTCGCCTGTTGAATTATTTGCCTGTTGCGTCATCCATTCGCCTGTTGCGTCACTTGCCTGTGGATTCACTCTCCTGTTGAATTACTTGCCTGTTGCGTCATTGGCCTGTTGCGTCATTATCCTGTTGCGTCACTTCCCTGTGGATTCACTCGCCTGTTGCACACTGAGGCCTGTTGAATGATTCGCCTGCTGCGCCGCCCGCCCGTTGCGTCACTGGCCTGTTGCGTCACTCTGTTGCGTCACGCTCTTATTACATTACCAGCTGCGTCACTGTCCTGTTGCGCCGCCGGCCTGTTGCGTCATTGGACTGTTGCGTCACTCGCCTGTTGCGTCACTTCCCTGTGGATTCACTCGCCTGTTGCACACTGAGGCCTGTTGAATGCTTCGCCTGTTGCGTCATTGGCCTGTTGCGTCATTCACTTGTTGCATGACCAGTTGCGTCACTGGCCTGTTGCGTCACTCCCCCCGCTGCGTGGCCTGGGCACCTTTTACCAAATGGAGATCGCCCAGGACTGTGCCATCGCCTCCCGCTCTTGTTAGCTTCGTCCCAGCTCTCCCGCGCGCCCCCCGTCCCCCCACCCACGGGTGCCTGGCCTCTGATTCCGTCCCCGATGGATGGATGGATGGATGGATGGAGAGGTCCCGGCCCCAGGCACCCGAGCGCACGGTCACTGCGCGCCCCCCCGTCCCCCCACCCACGGGTGCCTGGACTTTCATTCCATCCCCGATGGATGGATGGAGAGGTCCCGGCCCCAGGCACCCGAGCGCACGGTCACTGCGCGCCCCCCCGTCCCCCCACCCACGGGTGCCTGGACTTTCATTCCATCCCCGATGGATGGATGGATGGAGAGGTCCCGGCCCCAGGCACCCGAGCGCACGGTCACTGCGCGCCCCCCGTCCCCCCACCCACGGGTGCCTGGACTTTCATTCCATCCCCGATGGATGGATGGATGGAGAGGTCCCGGCCCCAGGCACCCGAGCGCACGGTCACTGCGCGCCCCCCGTCCCCCCACCCACGGGTGCCTGGACTTTCATTCCATCCCCGATGGATGGATGGAGAGGTCCCGGCCGCAGGCACCCGAGCGCACGGTCACTGCGCCCCCCCCCCGTCCCCCCACCCACGGGTGCCTGGACTTTCATTCCATCCCCGATGGATGGATGGAGAGGTCCCGGCCCCAGGCACCCGAGCGCACGGTCACTGCGCGCCCCCCGCCTCCCGGTTGCACGCGCAGTAGGGGGGCGCCCCGCAGCAGGGCTGCAGCCAGGGCCTCCAGCTGTTGCGGGGCTCATCCAGCTGCCAGGCCGCGGGGGGAGCGCGCAGGAGGGTCCGCCGGTGGCTCTCCACGGCGCGCGCCACGCGCTCCAGCACCTGGAAGAACGCGGGCTCCGTGTCCGGCGCCAGGGCGCGCGCCTCCGAGGGGTCCCTGGAGAGGTCGTAGAGCAGAGGCGGGTCGTGGCGCGTCACCCCGGGCCCCGAGCAGGGGCAGACCCCCTGCCCGTAGCAGGCGCCGGCGCCCGGGGGGTGGAAGGTCGGCGTCTGGTAATGCACCTTCCAGATGGCTCCCCCTGGGGGCGAGAGAGGAGAACTGCAATGCGCCCCGGCTGGTGTGGGTGGATGGTCAGAGCCACGACCTGCCAACCGACCGACCGAAGGGTCCTGGGTTCATTCCCGGTCAAGGGCACAGGCCCCGGATACAGGCTCCATCCCCAACCGGTAGGGGGGCGGGCAGGAGGCAGCGGATGGATGTTTCTGACTCTCCCTCTAATTCTCTGTAAAAAATCAATAAAATATATATTTTTTAGTCCCGACCGGTGTGGCTCAGTGGATAGAGCGTCGGCCTGCGGGCTGAAGGGTCCCGGGTTCGATACCCCGGTCAAGGGCACATGCCCGGGTTGCAGGCTCCATCCCCAACCAGTAGGGGGCGTGCAGGAGGCAGCTGATGGATGTTTCTTTTTTTTAAAAATATAATATATATAATTTATTTTTTACAGAGAGGAAAGGAGAGGGACAGAGAGTTAGAAACATCGATGAGAGAGAAACATCGATCAGCTGCCTCCTGCACGCCCCCCACTGGGGATGTGCCCGCAACCAAGGTACATGCCCTTGACCGGAATCGAACCCGGGACCCTTGAGTCCGCAGGCCGACGCCCTATCCACTGAGCCACACCGGTTAGGGCTGATTGATGTTTCTAACTCTCCCTCTCCCTCTCTGTAAAAAATTAATAAAGTATATTTAAAAAAAAAATCACAGGGCACCCAGCTGGTGTGGCTCAGTGGATAGAGCGTTGGCCTGCGGACGGAAGGGTCCCGGGTTCGATTCCCGGTCAAGGGCATGTACCTTGGTTGCAGGCACATCCCCAGTCGGGGGCGTGCAGGAGGCAGCTGATTGGTGATTCTCTCTCATCATGGATGTTTCTCTCTCTCTCTCCCTCTAAAAAAAATCAATAAACATTAAAAAAATAATAATAATCACAGAGAAAGAGGATGCTGAGCTGGAGAGGAGGGTGACCCACAGTAGCCAGAAGGTGAACACAGAGTGAATGTCCATCAAAGAATGGGTGAATGGAGAATGTGCATGGGGTCCGGCCACACGGTGGAATAGTACGCAGCCATGAAAAAGGAGGGAGGCTGCCCGGCTGGCGTGGCTCAGGGGTTGAGCATCCACCTAGGAACCAGGAGGTCAGGGTTCGATTCCCGGTCAAGGGCACAGGCCTGGGTTGTGGGCTCGATCCCCAGTAGGGGGCGTGCAGGAGGCAGCCGATCCATGATTCTCTCTCATCATGAATGTTTCTCTCTCTCTGTCCCTCTCTCTTCCACTCTGTCTAAAAGATCAATGATAAAATATCCTCAGATGATGATTTAAAAAAAAAATCAATAAAGATATATTAAAGTCCTAGCCGGTGTGGCTCAGTGGATAGAGCATTGGCCTGCGGACTGAGGGGTCCCGGGTTCGATTCCGGTCAAGGGCATGGACCTTGGCTGCGGGCACATCCCCAGTGGGGGGCGTGCAGGAGGCCACTGATGGATGTTTCTCTCTCATCGATGTTTCTGACTCTCTCTCCCTCTCCCTTCCTCTCTGTAAAAAATCAATAAAATGTATTTTTAAAAAAAGAAAGAGGGGGGCCGCCCCCCCAGGTTACTCACGGTCCCGCTGGTGCCACCGGACGGCGTGCAGAAACGTCTCGCAATAATGCATCAGGAACTCGTGGTCCGAGCGCGGGGTGGTCCCCAGCATCAAGGGCAGGAGGTCCCGGCCGTCCATCACCCTGCAGACAGCAGCGGGGAGACACAAGGTTTGGGGGGGACACCTGCTGGCACATGTGCGTGAGAAGTCAGCGCCAGCCTTGGCGAGCTGAGGGGTTCAGGGGTGCCGCCAGCCCCCAGCTCGCCTGCCAATAGCATCTCGGATTAAATGCTCACGAGGCAACAGAGGGCTCAGCTGATATCCAACACACAGGCTGTGTGGCTCAGTGGTTGAGCGTCAACCTAGGAACCAGGAGGTCACGGGTTCGATTCCCGGTCAAGGGCACAGGCCCGGGTTTCGGGCTCCATCCCCAGTAGGGGGCGTGCAGGAGGCAGCTGGTCCATGATTCTCTCTCATTTTTTAAAAATATATTTTATTGATTTTTTACAGAGAGGAAGGGAGAGGGAGAGAGAGTTAGAAACATCGATGAGAGAGAAACATCCATCAGCCGCCTCCTGCACGCCCCCCCACTGGGGATGTGCCTGCAACCAAGGTACATGCCCTTGACTGGAATCGAACCCGGGACCCTTCAGTCCGCAGGCCGACGCTCTATCCACTGAGACAACCAGGTAGGGGTAATATCATTTTTATTTATCTTAGTGATTAACGCACACAGATTTGTGCTTCATTTTTATTTTATTATTTATAATATTTTTATAATCGTCACTCCAGGATCAACTGGTTTTCCTTTTTTTTATAACTTTCTTTCTTCCAGAAGAAAGGAAATACATTTATTTATTTATTTATTTATTTATTTCTGGTTGGGTTTTTTGGTTTGATTTGCTTTTTTTGTTTGTATAAAATAAAGCAGACACAGGCCTAGCCGGTGTGGCTCAGTGGATAGAGCATCAGCCTGCGGACGGAAGGGTCCTGGGTTCGATTCCGGTCAAGGGCACATGCCCGGGTTGTGGGCTTGATCCCCAGTGGGGGCCATGCAGGAGGCAGCCGATCCATGATTCTCTTTCGTCATGGATGTTTCTGTCTCTCTCTCTCTGAAATAAATTGACAATATATTTTTAAATAAAATTTATACTAATAACAGTGTAATACGCTAATTAGACCAGACGTCTTCCGGACATCCTTCTGGACAAAGCCATGGTGGCGAGGGCCGAGGCAGAGGTGGTTAGGGGCGATCAGGCCGGCAGGGGAGGGCAGTTAGGGGCGATCAGGCTGGCAGGGGAGGGCAGTTAGGGGCAATCAGGCCAGCAGGGGAGGGCAGTTAGGGGCGATAAGGCCGGCAGGGGAGAGCAGTTAGGGGCGATCAGGCCAGCAGGGGAGGGCAGTTAGGGGCGACCAGACCAGCAGAGGAGAGCAGTTAGGGGCGATCAGGCTGGCAGGCAGAGTCATTAAGGGCAATCAGGCAGGCAGGCAGGTGAGCTATTAGGAGCCAGTGGTCCCGGATTGCGAGAGGGTGCAGGCTGGGCTGAGGGACACCCCACCCCACCCCCCGTGCATGAATTTTGTGCACCGGGCCTCTAGTATGGAAAATAAAATAAAGCCGATACTTGATCCCAGTATAAAATGACAGGAACCCCGAGTCCATTTCCCCGACCCTGACTTCACGCGCACTCTACATCACATACATGTTCTCTGTAGGCAACACTGAAGTGTTGATTTGGGAGGCGCCGCCCGGTACCTGTCTTGGGGCGTCTCTCCGCCCCCCAGCTGCACCACGGTGGGGAAGACGTCCATCAGGCTGGTCGGCTCGTGGACCTCCCGGCCGGCGGGCAGCACCCCGGGCCACCGGAATATCCCGGGGACACGGATCCCGCCTTCCCAGCCCCCCATGCCTTTGCCACCTGCAAGGAGATGACATGGTTAGGAATCGCCAGGCGACGGTCCAGTCTATTCTTATTTTAATTCATTTTTCAAAATATGTTTTTATTGATTTTTTCTTTTTCTTTTTTTTTTAGAGAGAGAGAGAGAGGGGGAAGGGAGAGGGATAGAGAGATAAAAACATCGATGAGAGAGAAACACCGATGAGCTGCCTTCTGCAAGACCGGGCACGCAACCCGGGCATGTGCCCTGACAAGAGTCTAGAAATTGTCAAATGTGTTGGACAGAAATAGGAAAGAAACTGGCAGGCAGGGGAGCAGTTAGGGGCGATCAGGCAGGCAGGGGAGCAGTTAGGGGTGATCAGGCTGGCAGGGGAGAGCAGTTAGGGGCGATCAGGCCGGCAGGGGAGAGCAGTTAGGGGCGATCAGGCCGGCAGGGGAGAGCAGTTAGGGGGTATCAGGCCGGCAGGGGAGAGCAGTTAGGGGGTATCAGGCCAGCAGGGGAGCAGTTAGGGGTTATCAGGCTGTCAGGGGAGAGCAGTTAGGGGCGCTCATGCTGGCAGGGGAGCAGTTAGGGGCGATCAGGCAGGCAGGGGAGGGCAGTTAGGGGTGATCTGGCTGGCAGGGGAGGGCAGTTAGGGGTGATCAGGCCAGCAGGGGAGTGCAGTTAGGGGTGATCAGGCCAGCAGGGGAGAGCAGTTAGGGGCAATCAGGCAGGCAGGGGAGCAGTTAAGGGCGATCAGGCAGGCAGGGGAGGGAAGTTAGGGGTGATCTGGCTGGCAGGGGAGGGCAGTTAGGGGTGATCAGGCCAGCAGGGGAGTGCAGTTAGGGGCGATCAGGCCAGCAGGGGAGAGCAGTTAGGGGCGATCAGGCCAGCAGGGGAGGGCAGTTAGGGGCGATCAGGCCGGCAGGGGAGGGCGGTTAGGGGCGATCAGGCAGGCAGGGGAGAGTAGTTAGGGGCGATCGGGCAGGCAGGCAGGCAGATGAGCAGTTAGGAGCCAGCGGTCCTAGATTGCGAGAGGGATGTCCAACCGGCAGTCGGACATCCCCCGAGGGGTCCCGGATTGGAGAGGGAGCAGGATGTGTTGAGGGACCCCCTCAGCCATGCACGGATTTTGTGCACCGGGCCTCTAGCTCAATAATAAAGATTAAAATAAGAAAAAAAAATAGAATCAAATCTGATCATGAGAAACGGTCATTTCTACCCTCGATAGGAAAGCAAACTCCTTGCCCGGCCGGCGTGGCTCAGGGGTTGAGCGTCGACCTCGGAACCAGGAGGTCAGAGTTCGATTCCCGGTCAAGGGCACAAGCCCGGGTTGCGGGCTCCATCCCCAGTAGGGGGCGTGCAGGAGGCAGCCGGTCCATGATTCTCTCTCCTCGTGGATGCTTCTCTCTCTCTCTCTCCTCTCCCTTCCTTTCTGAAATCAGTAAAAATATATTTAAAAAATAATAGAAGAAAAGTCCTTGGTCAGCAGGATTTTCGGTCTTAAAGAGACAGCGCCGTTCCAGGGAAGGGCTGCGAACCGGAGTGAGGACCACCCCCCCCCCAAGGATTCGGGGGGCCCGGCACACGTACCCTTATAGATCCCGTTCCAGCCCCCATACTGGTGGGGTCCCAGCTGGGCCTCCAAAGACCCGCCGTGGTCCGACGTAAAATAAATGAGGGTCTTGTTGGTGAGACCTTCCCTGTCCAGTGCATCCAGGATCCGCCCTGCAAAGAACGGATGCGTCTGAGCCAATCGACACAGATGCCTGCCCGCCCGGACGGCGTGGCGCCGTGGCTGAGCGTCGACCTAGGAACCGGGAGGTCGCGGGTTCGATTCCCGGTCAAGGGCACATGCCCGGGTTGCGGGCTCGGTTCCAAGTAGGGGGCGTGCAGGAGGCGGCGGATGGACGTCTCTCTCTCCTCATCGATGTTTCTGACTCTCTCTCCCTCTCCCTTCCTCTCTGTCGGAAAAAAATCCATAAAATATATTTTTTAAAAAAGTGGTGGTCTGTCCATACAGTGGAATAGTATACAGCCATGAAAAAGGGAGGGGGTCCCGCCAAAGGCAACAGCCTGGGTGGACCTCGAGGGCATGATGGTGACACAGGGCAGACAGAGGAACGAACACAAATGCCATAGGATTTCATTTATACGTGAATCATAAAATGAAATGAAATGAAATGAAATAAAATAAATTAAAAAAATAAAATAAAATGATAAATAAATAAATAAAATAAAATAAAATATAAAATAAAATAATAAAACAAATAAAATATACCAATAAAATAAATAAATAAAATAATAAAATAAATAAAGTAATAAATAAATAAATAATAAAATAAATAAAATAATAAAATAATAAATAAATAAAATCAAATAAATTAATAAAATTAATAAAATAAATAAAATAATATAAATAAAATGAATAAAATAAAATGAAATGAAATAAAATAAATTAAAAAAATAAAATAAAATGATAAAATAAAAAAATAAAATAAATAAAATAATAAAAAAAAATAAATAAAATAATAAAACAAATAAAATATACCAATAAAATAAATAAATAAAATAATAAAATAAATAAAGTAATAAATACATAAATAAATAATAACATAAATTAAATAATAAAATAATAAATCAAATTAAACAAATTAAACAAATTAATAAAATAAATAAAATAATATAAATAAAAAAATGAATAAAATAAAATAAATGAAATGAAATGAAATAAAATGATAAAATAAAAAAATAAAATAAAATATAAAATAAAATAAATAAAATAATAAAACAAATAAAATATACCAATAAAATAAATAAATAAAATAATAAAATAAATAAAGTAATAAATACATAAATAAATAATAAAATAAATTAAATAATTAAATAATAAATAAATAAAATAATAAATAAAATTAAATAAATTAATAAAATAAATAAAATAATATAAATAAAATAAATAAAATTAAATGAAATGAAATGTAACCAGGCCAGAGTGACGTACCCACCATCCAGTCCATCTCCTCGACGTTGTCTCCGTAGAGCCCGTGGCGGCTTCTCCCACGGAAACTCTCCGTGGTGACGAGAGGCGTGTGGACGTGGAGAAAGGACACAAAGAGAAGGAAGGGGCCTTGCTTGTTCCTAGAAATAAATACAACGGGAGCCCAGGTTTTGTTTTGTTTGTGTGTTTTTTTGGCCCCTGGCTGGTGTGGCTCAGTGATTTGAGCGTCGACCTAGGAACCAGGAGGTCAGAGTTCGATTCCCGGTCAAGGGCACAGGCCCGGGTTGTGGGCTCGATCCCCAGGAGGGGGCGTGCAGGAGGCAGCCGGTCCATGATTCTCTCTCCTCCTGGATGTTTCTCTCTCTCCCTCTCCCTTTCTCTCTGAAATTAATAGAAAAGTGTATATTTTTTTTAAAAGCAGTTCCTGTTCTTTAAAAAAAACTCACATAAAAAAGAAATAAAAATATTAACCTAGATAAAAAGAATAAAAAGTCAAAAAATAAAATAATTTAACAGATATTTTTAAAAAGAAAATTTGAAAAAACACACAAATATTAAAGATAGCCATAGAGAGGCAGGCTTAAAATTCATTACACCGCCCTGGCCGGTGTGGCTCAGTGGATAGAGCGTCGGCCTGCGGACTGGAGGGTCCCGGGTTCGATTCCCGGTCAAGGGCACATGCCCGGGTTGCGGGCTCCATCCCCAGTGTGGGGCGTGCAGGAGGCAGCCGATCCAGGATTCTCTCTCCTCATGGATGTTTCTCTCTCTCTCTCTCTCTCTCTCTCTCTCTCTCTCTCTCTACTAGAGATCGAGCCTGCAACCCGGGCATGTGCTCTTGACCAGAATCGAACCCGGGATCCTTCAGTCCACAGGCCGATGCTCGATCCACTGAGCCAAACCAGCCAGGGCTGCATTGATTTTTTGAGAGAGTGGAAGAGAGTGAGGGGGAGAGAGAGAGAGAGAGAGAGAGAGAGAGAGAGAGAGAGAGAGAGAGAGAGAGAGAGAAACATCGATGTGAGAGACACAAAACCCACTGGTTGCTTCCTACACACACGCCCTGAGCAGGGCTGGGGCTGGAGCCTGCAACCGAGGTGCATGCCCTTGACCGGAATCGAACCCTGGTCCCTCCCAACTGCCCTCCCCTAACTGCCCTCCCCTGCTGGCCATCTTGTGGTGGCCATCTTGTGTCCACATGGGGGCAGCCATCTTGTGCATTGGAGTGATGGTCTATTTGCATATGACTCTTTTATCAGATAGGATTGTGTTTTGATTGATTTCAGAGCAGAAGGGAGAGGGAGAGAGAGAGAGAGAGAGAGGAAAAACGTCTGTGTGCGAATCACGGCCTTCCGTCCGCGGGCGGACGCTCTACCCACTGAGCCACACCGGCCCGGACCCTCCTGGCCCCTGTGCACCAATCCTGTCTTTCTGGGCTGGGGCCGGGCCCACATCACCATTCAGACACTCAGGACAGAAACAACCGTCTCAATATCGTCTCCTCACGAAGCCAGAACCCTGAGTCGGACCTGCCCGCCCCCCCCGTCCCCCCGTCCCCCCGCTCCCCCCGGCGCCGGCTCTCACCGCTGGACGAAGGACGAGACCTCCCTGAGCATGAGCGAGGCCGTCCGGGCCAGGTCCATGGGCTGCTGGGTGATGCCGTGATTCCTCATCAGGATGCAGTCCGCGTGCACAATCAGGTGGCCCAGGACGTGCGAAGAGATAAACAACAAGGTGGCCGCCATGAACGACCAGACGGCCGGCGCCCAGGAGACGGGGAGGAGGCGGGCGCGCTTGGCGGCGGCGAGGGTCAGGGCCGCGCAGGCCGCGAGGCGCACGCAGAGGTGCAGGGAGCGCTCCAGGTCGGCGCGCTTCTCCGAAAGGTCCCAGCGGGCGCAGTCGCCCATCAGGGACAGGGGCATTCCGTAGAAATGGTCGAATCCGTGGCGGAGCGGGTGGTGGCAGTGGTCGGTCGAGGATTCACAGTTGAGGCCCAGGTGCCATTTCCCTAGAAAAGCGAAAAGGGGGGTTTATATGGCCCGGCCGGCGTGGCTCAGGGGTTGAGCGTCGACCTATGAACCAGGAGGTCACGGGTTCGATTCCCGGTCAAGGGCACAGGCCCGGGTTGTGGGCTCGATCCCCAGTAGGGGGCGTGCAGGAGGCAGCCGATCCATGATTCTCTCTCATCATGGATGTTTCTCTCTCTCCCTCTCCTTTCCTCGCTGAAATCAATAAAAATATTTAAGAAATAAATCATAAAAAATTAGTACTATGACATAGTGATCATGATAACTTGGTTTCATTTCAAGAAATTATTGTCCTTGCCCAGCCAGTGTGGCTCAGTGGTTGAGCGTCGACCTGTGAACCAGGAGGTGCCGGGTTCGATTCCCGGTCAAGGGCACAGGCCCGGGTTGTGGGCTCGATCCCCAGTGGGAGGCGTGCAGGAGGCAGCCGGTCCATGATTCTCTGTCATCATGGATGTTTCTCTCTCTCCCTCTCCTTTCCTCGCTGAAATCAATAACAACATTTAAAAAATAAATCATAAAAAATTACTACTATAACATAGTGATCATGATAACTTGGTTTCATTTCAAGAAATTATTGTCCTTGCCCAGCCAGTGTGGCTCAGTGGTTGAGCGTCGACCTATGAACCAGGAGGTTCAGGGTTCGATTCCCGGTCAAGGGCACATGCCCAGGGTTGTGGGCTCGATCCCCAGCAGGGGGCGTGCAGGAGGCGGCCGATCCATGATTCTCTCTCCTCATTAATGTTTCTCTCTCTCCCTCTCACTTATTCCCTTACTCTCTGAAATCAAAAAAATTTAAAAAATAAATCATAAAAAATTATTACTATAACATAGTGATCATGATAACTTGGTTTCATTTCAAAAAAATTATTGTTCTTGCCCAGCAGTGTGGCTCAGTGGTTGAGTGTTGACCTAGGAACCAGGAGGTCACGGTTCGATTCCCGGTCAAGGGCACATGCCTGGGTTGTGGGCTCCATCCCCAGTAGGGGGCATGCAGGAGGCAGCCAATCTATGATTCTCTGTCATCATTGATGTTTCTCTCTGTCCCTCTCCCTTCCTCTCTGATATCAATAAAAATATTTTAAACATAAATCATAAAAAATTAGTACTATAACGTAGTGATCATGATACCTTGGTTTCATTTCAAAATAATTATTGTGTTTGCCCAGCCAGTGTGGCTTTGTGGTTGAGCGTTGACCTATGAACCAGGAGGTCAGGGTTCGATTCCCAGTCGGGGCACATGCCCGGGTGGTGGGCTGGATCCCCAGTAGGGGATGCTGTGGTTCCTCGTCAGAAAGCAGTCCGTGTGAACGATCGGCACACCCAGGACGTGCGAAGAGATAAAGAACAAGGTGGCAGCAATGATTGACCAGATGAGGGGCGCCCACAAGATGGAGAGGAGGTGGGTGTGCCCCCCAGCCTCCAGCGGCATCCCGTGCAGGCCGTGATTTGCACACAGACATTTTTCCTCTCTCTCTCTCTCTCTCCCTCTCCCTTCTGCTCTGAAATCAATAAAAAAACACAATCCTATCTAATAAAAGAGTAATATGCAAATAGACTGTCACTCCAATACACAATATGGCTGCCCCCATGTGGGCACAAGATGGCCACCACAAGATGGCCAGCAGGGAAGGTCAGTTGGGAGGGACCAGGCCTACAAGGGAGGGCAGTTGGGAGTGATCAAGCCTGCAGGGGAGGGCAGTGGGGGGGGGACCAGGCCTGCAGGGGAGGGCAGTTGGGGGGACCCAGGTCTTCAGGGAAGGGAAGTTGGGAGGGACCAGGCCTGCAAGGGAGGGGAGTTGTGGGTGATCAAGCCTGCAGGGGAGGGCAGTTCGGGGTGACCAGGCCTGCAGGGGAGGGCAGTTAGGGGTGACCAGGCCTGCAGGGGAGGGCAGTTAGGGGCAAACAGGCTGGCAGGGGCGTAGTTAGGCATCAATCAGGCCGGCAGGGGAGGGCAGTTGTGGGGGACCCAGGCCTGCAGGGGGAGAGCAGTTAGGGGTGACCAGGCCTGCAGGGGAGGGCAGTTAGGGGTGACCAGGCCTGCAGGGGAGGGCAGTTAGGGGTGACCAGGCTGGCAGGGGAGGGCAGTTAGGGGCGACCAGACCGGCAGGGGAGGGCAGTTAGGGGTGACCAGGCCTGGAGGGGAGGGCAGTTAGGGGCAATCGGGCTGGCAGGGGAGTGGTTAGGGGGTGATCAGGCTGGCAGGCAGAAGCGGTTAGGGGCGATCAGGAAAGCAGGCAGGCGACCAGTTGGGAGCCAGCAGTCCTGGATGGTGAGAGGGAGGTCCCAGCTTGGAGAGGGTGCAGGCCGGGCTGAGGGACACCCCCCCCCTCCGTGCACGAGTTTCGTGCCCCGGGCCTCTAGTAAAGAAATACAAAGAGAAACGATGTTCTTCTTAGAGCTTGGAGACACACACACCTATCAGTTCCATGCGAAGAGATAAAGAACAAGGTGGCAGCAATGATCGACCAGATGAGGGGCGCCCACAAGATGGAGAGAAGGTGGGTGCGTCTCCCAGAGTCCAGCATGGCTGTGCAGGCCGTGATTTGCATACAGAAGTTGTTTCTCTCTCTCTCTCTTTCTCTCTCTCTCTCTCCCTCTCCCTCCATCCCTTCTGCTCTCTGAAATCAGTACAAACACAGTAAAGAAATACAAAGAGAAACGCTGTTCTTAGAGCTTGGAGACACACTCACCTATCAGTCCCGTGGCGTAGCCCCGGTCCTTCAGGATCTCCGCAAACGTCGTCTCGTTCGCGGGAAGACCTCCCGGGACCGCCGTCCACTGGAGGACGCGGGAGCCATCGCTGGACACCATGCCTTTCGGGGAACCGTTTTTCAGACACACGGAACCGTCACGCACTCGTTTTTAACCCCTGTCCTTGCCATTATTTCACTTAAAAAAAAATGTGTGTTTCCCAGTGACAATTCACAGTCGGCATTACACACCCGTGGCCCGGTGCACGGAAAGGGAATTGATTAGAAGAAAGATCAATCGCGTGGTCATGATGTTAGTGCAAAAAAATCACGTCAAAATAGCACATATAATATAGCATTAAGAAATGAAAACACGCGTGCGATGGCCACCAGTGAGAGCTTTATACGTATCCCACGTGAGCGCGTCAACACTTATTTTTAAGTAGGTAGCGCGCGTCGTATGTACCAGCCGGTGGGTCGGACGGACGGTCGGCTGGACAGATGGCCGGTCACTTAGCCTTTTATCTATATTGATGAGCTTCGGATGTACAGCGTGCTGGTTAGACATGTATATATACTTTACAGAGGGAACAGACAGATATAGAGATGGAGATAGAGATATAGAGATGGAGATAGAGATAGAAATAGAGTGATAGATATAAATATAGGTATAGGTATAGGTATAGATATATAGATGGGTTTAGATATATTGATATAGATAGAGATGTAGATATAGATATATAGATAGAGATAGATAGAAATAGATATAGATATAGATAGATATGTAGATATATGGATATAGATATAGAATAGTATAGATATAGCCGAAACCGGTTTGGCTCAGTGGATAGAGCGTCGGCCTGCGGACTCAAGGGTCCCGGGTTCGATTTCGGTCAAGGGCATGTACCTTGGTTGCGGGCACATCCCCAGTGGGGGGTGTGCAGGAGGCAGCTGATCGATGTTTCTCTCTCATCGATGTTTCTAACTCTCTATCCCTCTCCCTTCCTCTCTGTAAAAAATCAATAAAATATATTAAAAAAAAGAAATAGTATAGATATAGTTATATATCTATATATAGATATAGAGGTAGAAATAGAGAGATAGATATAGATATAGGTAGAGATACAGACACATACAGATATAGGTATATAGATATAGATATAGTTATAGAGCTATATATAGATATAGATAGAGATAGATAGAAAGATATAGATATAGATAGATATAGATATATGGATATAGATATAGATACAGATATAGTTATATAGCTATATATAGATATAGAGGTAGAAACAGAGAGATAGATAGATATAGAGAGATATAGATATAGGTATATAGATATAAGTATAGATAGACATATATCTCTAGATACATAGCTAGAGATAGATACAGAGATAGGTATAGATAGAGATAGATATAGATAGATAGATATGGACATCGATATAGATATATAGATGTAGATATAGATATATAGATATAGGTAGATATAGATAGAGTTCTATAGATAGATATAGATATATCACACCTTTATGCACTCATATATTGATGGGAATATTTTTTATCATTATTATTAGGATCAAATTGAGACGACGGTGTGAGGCCTGGCCAGGTGGCTAAATGGGTGGGAGCGTCGTCCCGTATACCACAAGGTGGCGGGTTTGATTCCCGGTCGGGGCACATACCCGGGTTTCGTGTTTGATCCCCAGTTGGGGTTCGTGGGGGTGCATATGGGAGGCAACCGATTGATGTTTCTCTCCCTCTTTCTCTCTCCCTTCCTCTCTCTCTAAAAATCAATAAAAATATAACCTTGGATAAGGATTAAAAATATGTATATGGGGCCCTGGCCGGTGTGGCTCAGTGAATAGAGCGTCGGCCTGTGGACTGAAGGGTCCCGGGTTCGATTCCCGGTCAAGGGCATGTACCAGGGTTGTGGGCTCCATCCCCAGTAGGGGGGCGTGCAGGAGGCAGCTGATCCGTGATTCTCTCTCATCATGGATGTTTCTATCTCTCTTTCCCTCTCCTTTCCTCTCTGAAATCAATCAATCAATCTATACACACACACACACACACACACACACACACACACACACATATATATATATATATATATATACAGTATATACTATAGAATAAAAGGCTAATATGCAAATGGTCCCCTCAACCAGGAGTTCGACCAGCAGGCAGGCCGGCCGACCACCCATGTCCCCTCACCCTGGCCAGGCTGGATGGACCCCCCCCACCCATGAACGAATTCATGCACCGGGCCTCTAATATATATACACACACACACACACACACACACACACACACACACACACATAGACACACTGAGTGGCCAGATTATTATGCGTTCAGAGATCATAATAATCTAGCTACTATATATATATATATATATATATATATATATATATATGGGATTTGGATCATTCTTTGCCACTGTATTGGATGACCCACAGTTTACGTTTATTTATTTATTTAAAAATATTTTTATTGATTTCAGAGAGGAAGGGAGAGGGAAAGAGAGAAACATCCATGATGAGAGAGAATCATGGATCGGCTGCCTCCTGCACGCCCTCTAGTGGGGATCGAGCCCACAACCCGGGCATGTGCCCTTGACCGGGAATCGAACCCATGACCTCCTGGTTCCTAGGTCGACGCTCAACCACTGAGCCACGCCGGCCGGGCAGGGCCCGCAGTTTCACGCCCGAATGAGAGACGTCAGAGGGAGCGTGGCTCAGTGGTTAGACACGAGGAGGGACTCACCGGATCGCACAGGGTACCTGCCCGTCAGGAAGGCGGCTCGGCTTGGGGTGCAGACGGAAGCCGCGGCGAGGTGCTGGGTGAGCCGCACGCCCTCCTGGGCGAGGCGGTCGATGTTTGGGGTCCTGTGGAAGGGAAGCGAGAATCATTTCCTTCCTTCAGCAAAGAAAACAGGGTTTCCCCATCAATATCGAGGGTCATCCTTGGATACATGACGGTGGCCCGGCCGGCGTGGCTCAGGGGTTGAGCGTCAACCCATGAACCAGGAGGTCAGGGTTCGATTCCTGGTCAAGGGCACATGCCCAGGTTGTGGGCTCCATCCCAGTAGGAGGCGTGCAGGAGGCAGCCGACCCATGATTCTCTCTCATTGTTGATGTTTCTCTCTCTCTCCCTCTCCCTTCTCTCTGAAATCAATAAAAATGTATATATATATAAAAAAAGAAATCATACATTGGTTGTGTTGGGCTTTATGGCTGGAGGTTGAATGACATGGATGTACCTTTGTGAATTAGGGTTAGGGTCTGGGGAATATGGGAAATCTCTCATTTTTTTTTTTTCTGAAAAACTGAAAAAAATATCTATTAAAAAAAAAGAGTCTGGCTGGTGTGGCTCAGTGGTTGAGCATTGACCTCTGAACTAGGAGGTCACAGTTCAATTCCCAGTCAAGGGCACATGCCCGGGTTGCAGGCTCCATCCCCAGTAGGGGGCGTGCAGGAGGCAGCCAGTCCATGATTCTCTCTCATCATCGGTGTTTTTTTCTTTCTCTCCCTCTCCTTGCCTTGCTCTCTAAAATTAATAAAAACATGCCAATCTTATGTTTTTAAAATATATTTTCATTTTAAAATCGAACCATGACCTCCTGGTTCATAGATTGATGCTCAACCACTGAGGAACACCAGCCCGGCAAAACATGCTAATCTTTTTTTTTTTTTTAAATATATTTTTAAAATTGATTTTTTACAGAGAGGAAGGGAGAGGGATAGAGAGCTAGAAACATCTATGATGAGAGAGAAACATCGACCAGCTGCCTCCTGCACACCCCCTACCGGGGATGTGCCCACAACCAAGGTACATGCCCCTGACCGGAATCGAACCCAGGACCCCTGAGTCCACAGACTGACGCTCCATCCACTGAGCCAAACCGGTTTCGGCAAAACATGCTAATCTTAAGAAAAAAAATAAGAAAGAAAGAAAGAAAAAAAGAAAGATAGAAAGAGGAAGACAGAAAGAAAGAGAAAAAAGAAAGAAAAAGAAACATAGAAAGAAAGAAGGAAGGAAAGAATAAGAAAAAAACGAAAAAGAAAGACATAGAAAAAAGAAGGAAAAAAGAAAAAGAAAAAAAAAGAAAGAAATAAATAAAAAGAAGGAAAAAAGAGAGAAAGAAAGAAAGAAAAAAGAAAAAGAAAAAAAGAAAGAAAGAAAATAAAAAAGAAAAAGACACAAAGAAAGGAAGAAAAAAAGAAAGAAAGAAAGAAGGAAAGAACGAGAACGAAAAAGAAAGAAAATAAACAAAAAAGAAAGATAGAAAGAAAGAAAAAAGAACAAGAAAGAGAGAAAGAAAAAAAAGAAATAAAGAAAAAAGACAAAAAATGTAAAAAAGAAAAAAATAAGGAAGGAAGGAAGGAAGGAAGGAAGGAAGGAAGGAAGGAAGGAAGGAAGAAAGAAAGAAAGAAAGAAAGAAAGAAAAGTTGCCCCCGCATGGGACGCATTTGAGCTGGAGATGTTGGGAGCCCAGGAAGATAGCAGGATGCAGGGTGTTTAGGGGTGTGTGCAGAATTCTCTTAACATCTGCATTGGCTATTTCCAGGGTCAGAGGCATCGTCAGGGGTCCCCCCATTGGGGCAACACTTGGTGGGTTGGGGTGGGGGGGATGCTCTCCTTCTTGCCTGATGGTGTTGTTGCCATAGCAGCCGACGTCCCCGATGCCAAGGTCATCCGCCATCAGCAGAAGGATGTTGGGACGCGAGCCGGATACATCTCCACTGTCGGTCGGCCTCGAACCCAGGATGCCGATGGTCACAGCCAGCCAGGCCCTGCACAGCAAGCTGACAAAGCCATGCTTAGCGTTTCTTTCTTTCTTTTTTCCTCATTGATTTCAGGGAGGGAGTGAGGGAGGGAGAGAGAGAGAGAGAGAGAGAGAGAGAGAGAGAGAGAGAGAGAGAGAGAAACATCCATGATGAGAGAGAATCATGGGTCGGCTGCCTCCTGCACGCCCCCTCCTGGGGATCGAGCCCACAACCTGGGCGTGTGCCCTTGACCGGGAATCGAACCCGGGACCCTTCAGTCTGCAGGGCAATGCTCTATCCACTGAGCCACACCAGCTACAGCTAAATCATACTTTTTAAATATATTTTTACTAAAGGCCCGGTGCACAAATTCGTGCACCAGTGGGGTCCCGTGGCCTGGCCTGCAGGATCGGGCCGAAACCGGCTCTCCGACATCCCCTGAGGGGTCCCGGATTGCGAGAGGGCACAGGCCAGGCCGAGGGACCCCACGGGTGCATGATCGGGGCCGGGGAGAGACACAGGAGGTTGGCCAGCTGGGGAGGAACCACGGGAGGGCTCCAGGGCGTGTCCGGCCCGTCTCGCTCAGTCCTAATTAGCCGGACCCCAGCAGCAAGCTAACCTACCTGTCGAAGCATCTGCCCCCTGGTGGTCAGTGCACATCATAGCGAGCGGTTGAGCGGCCTTAGCATATCATAAGCATATGACGCTGTGATTGGTTGAACGGCCGACTGGTCAACCAGACACTTAGCATATTAGGCTTTTATTATAGAGGATTGATTTCAGAGAGGAAGGGAGAGCGAGAGAGAGAGAGAGAGAGAGAGAGAAACATCCAGGATGAGAGAGAATCATGGATCAGCTGCCTCCTGCACGCCCCCTACCGGGGATCGAGCCCACAACCTGGGCATGTGCCCTTGACCGGGACTCGAACCCTGACCTCCTGGTTCATAGGTCGACGCCCAACCCCTGAGCCAGAAGCAATACACCTCGTTGTTATGGGTGCATTGGTAACAGGGACATGGAGACATGCGGAGGCCGAAATGGGAGACTCATGACTGCATCGCGACCCTTCTTACCTGGGATGTTCCGGATGTAACATGGTCTCCTTCTCGCTTCTTATGTCCTGTGAGGAGGAAAGAGACCTGTCATCACACAGGCGGCCGATCCATGATTCTCTCTCATCATGGATGTTTCTCTCTCTCTCTCTCTTCCTCTCCCTTCCTCTCTGACATCAAAGAAAAAATACACGGAGCGGCCAGATGATGATGACCTCTGAACGCATAACCATCCGGCCGCTCCGTGTCTGTCCTATAGAATAAAAGGCTAATATGCAAATGGTCCCCTCGACCGGGAGTTCGACCAGCAGGCAGGCCGGCCAACCGCCCATGTCCCCTCCCCCTGGCCAGGCTGGCCGGACCCCACCCATGCACAGATTCATGCACCGGGCCTCTAATATATATATATATACATACACACACACACACACACACACACACACTGAGTGGCCAGGTTATTATGCGTTCAGAGATCATCACCATCTGGCCACTCAGTGTCCATCTATGAAGAAAGAAAATTATACTTAAAATCCTCTTATTCTTGAAATAGTAATGTTTATTGCAGGCAACATTATCACACTTGAGATCGTTTTTTTCTTGAAATATTAAGGTCTATTGCATGTAACATGATTATATTTAAAATCATTTTTATTGAAATAAATAAAAATAAAAAATAAATTCAAACAAACAAACAACACACAAAAGATAAAAACAAAACACGGCCCTAGCCGGTGTGGCTCAGTGGATAGAGCGTCGGCCTGCGGACTGAAGGGTCCCGGGTTCGATTCCTGGTCAAGGGCACAGGCCCGGGGTGGTGGGCTCCATCCCCAGTAGGGGGCGTGCAGGAGGCAGCCGGTCCATGATTCTCTCTCCTCATGGATGTTTCTCTCTCTCTCCCTCTCCCTTCCTCTCTGAAATCAATAAAAATATCTATCACAGGCGTCCTCAGACTACGGCCCGTGGGCCACAGGCGGGTGTTTTTGCCGTGTTGTGTTTTCACTTCAAAATAAGAACGGTGCCGTGTGCAGAGGAATTTGTTCATCGTTGTTTTTTTTTTTTTTTAAACTACAGTCCGGCCCTCCCACGGTCTGAGGGACCAGGAACTGGGCCCCCTGATTAAAAAGTTCGAGGACCCCTGATCTATAACAATAAAAGGGTAATATGCTAATTAGACCGGCTGTCATTCCGGACGTCATTCCGGACAAAGCCGGGGCCCGAGGGAAGCCCGCCTGGGTCCCGGGTGCCGGAGGGGGGAGGGGGGAGTCAAGGCCTACTCTTGCAGGAATTTTCGTGCACCGGGCCTCTAGCTTTTAAACAAGTCAAAGAAAAGATACGTCAAAGGAGAAATAGAGCCTTTTGATGCAGGAAAAAAAAAAACCATCCTTTTGCCCCGAATTCCGTGCCAGGGGAGAAGGATGCCGTCTGCCTTCTGGCTGTGGCCCAGACCCGGGGTGGTTCGCCGGGCGCGTCAGCGAGACGCTTGGCCCTGCTCCCCGCTGGGATTTTTACCCACAATCCCCTCCTCCTTTTGCAAAATGTCTCAGATCCCACGGCAATGCCTTTTCCCTCCCTCTCTGCTCACTTCTTTTTTTTTTTTCATTAAAAATTTTTTTTGTTTGTTTCCTGGTTGCTTATACTGCACCCCGCCGGGCACTATCTATGCCAGATATTTCCACACTTCATTTTCTTTCCCCCCTCAGGGGGATGGGGATTTTATAATCTATTTACTTAAAAGCCAACCGACCGGAATGACTGAAATGACCGGTCGCTTTGACGCACACTGTGGCCGGCCAACTTCCTGCGGCCACTTCCCCCACTACCCGCCGCCAGGCTGGCCGGCCTGACCCCATCGGTGCACGAATTCGTGCACCGGCCCTCTCGTTTGTAAATAAAATCTCAGTGAGAAATCATGTGAAAAAAAAAATGACAGGAATATCTACTTTACATTGAGTCAGAAAATAAAAAAAAATTCACACACGCTGAAGGTGAATTTTAGTGACCAAACAAGAATTGGAATAAAATGCTTTTAAAACAATCTCCATTAGCCCAGCTGGCTGGCTGGCTCAGGGGCTGAGCGTGGACCTAGGAACCAGGAGGTCCCGGGTTCGATTCCCGGTCAAGGGCACAGGCCCGGGTTGCGGGCTTGGTACCCAGTAGCCGGCGTGCAGGAGGCAGCCGGTCCGTGATTATCTATCATCATGGATGTTTTTCTCTCTCTCCCTCTACCTTCCTCTCTGAAATCAATGAAAACATATTTAAAAAATAATAAAAAATAAACAAAAAAAACCCACAAATCAAGTCAAAGTTTAAACAAAATAAATTTTAACGCCCAAACAAGAACAGGGACCAAACATTTAAAAATAAATTCCATGGCCCTGGTTGGTGAGGCTCAGTGGATAGGGCGTCGGCCTGCGGACTGAAGGGTCCTGGGTTCGATTCCCGGTCAAAGGCATGTACCTTGGTTGCGGGCACATCCCCAGTGGGGGGTGTGCAGGAGGCAGCTGATGGATGTTTCTCTCTCATCGATGTTTCTCTCTGTCCCTCTCCCTTCCTCTCTGTAAAAAATCAATAAAATATATTTAAAAAAAATAAAATACTATAATAATATTACATGCACTAAACATTAATACCTGTAGGAAAACAATTCTGAATATAGTAATGTTACGTGCAATAAACACCAATTATTCAAGAAAAACGATCTTAAATATAATAATGTTACATGCAATAAACATTAATATTTCAAGAAAAACGATCTTAAATATAATAATGCTACATGCAATAAACATTAATATTTCAAGAAAAACTATTTTAAGTATAATAATGCCACATGCACTAAACACCAATTATTCAAGAAAGACGATTTTAAACACTATAATATTACAAGCACTGAACATTAATACCTCTAGGAATACAATTCTGAATATAATAATGTTATATACAGTAAACACCAATGATTCAAGAAAAACCATCTTAAATATAATAAACATTAATATTTCAAGAAAAATGATCTTAAATATAGTAATGCTACATGCAATAAACATTAATATTATTGATATTTTAAGAAAAATGATCTTAAATATAGTAATGCTACATGAAATAAACATTAATATTTCAAGAAAAACGACTTTAAATATAATAATGCTACATGCACTAGACACCAATGATTCAAGAAAAACGATTTAAAATACTATAATAATATTACATGCACTAAACATTAATACCTCTAGGAAAACAATTCTGAATATAGTCATGTCACATGCAATAAACATTAATATTTCAAGGAAAATGATCATAAATATAGTAATGCTACATGCAATAAACACCAATTATTCAAGAAAAACTATTTTAACTACAATAATGTTACATGCAACAAACATTAATACCCCTAGGAAAACGATCTTAAATATATTAATGCTCCATGCACTCAACCCCAATTTTTCCAGAAAAAAGGCCTTAAATAACCATAATCCTACCCCCTGCAGCAAACACTCCTGTTGCAAGAATTAAACGGATTTCAGATACAATAATAAAGAATTATTTTAAAATAAAAAAAAATAAATAAACCATTCCCAGGGCGCACGCACTGCATACCCAGCCATGGGGGGGGTGGGCGGTGCTGGCCGGACAGGCGTGGGGTCCCCCCCGCCCCGCGTCCCCCCAAAAAGCCGGGGAGGCACCTGCCACGTGAGCTGGCTCACCTCTTGCAGGAGCTGGAGGCCGGCCTGCCTGCCGGGCCCCACGGCGCATGCGCGGCGGGCGCTGACTCACTCCCCGGACGCGCCGGGCATCCGGGCCCCCCGGCGGCTTGGCTCAGCGGACAGGGCGTCCGCCTGCGGGCCCCGGGGTCCCGGGTTCGGGTCCCTCCGCGCCCAGGTCAAAAAAAAAAAAATTTTTTTTTAAATAAATTAAAGCCAATAAAAAGAATGGCCGGAATAAATACAATGAATTAAATAAGGAATTCCAATTAAAATTGCAATTAAAATTGCAATTAAATAATAGAGCTTAGCTTGGTCCCGGGTTGCGTGCAGGTAAAAAAAATAATAATAATAATAATTTAAATAAATTAAAGTCAATAAAAAGAATGGCGGATAGCTTAAGAGAATAAATGCAATGAATTAAATAAAGAATTCCAATTAAATAATAGAGCTTAGCTTCGGCCTGCGGACTGGAGGGTCCCGGGTTCGGGTCCCTCCGCGCCCAGGTTGTGTGCAGGTCAAAAAAAAAAATTTTTTTTAAAATAAATTAAAGTAAATAAAAAGAATGGCGGGAATAAATACAATGAATTAAATAAAGAATCCCAATTGAAATTCCAGTTAAATAGTAGAGCTTAGCTTTGGCCTGCGGACTGGAGGGTCCCGGGTTGCGTGCAGGTAAAAAAAAAATAATAATAATTAAATAAATTAAAGTAAATAAAAAGAATGGCGGGAATAAATACAATGAGTTAAATAAAGAATTCCAATTGAAATTCCAGTTAAATAGTAGAGCTTAGCTTCGGCCTGCGGACTGGAGGGTCCCGGGTTGCGTGCAGGTCAAAAAAAAAAAAAAAATAATAATTTAAATAAATTAAAGTCAATAAAAAGAATGGCGGGAATAAATTTTATTTAAATACAATGAATTAAATAAAGAATCCCAATTAAAATTCCAGTTAAATAGTAGAGCTTAGCTTTGGCCTGCGGACTGGAGGGTCCCGGGTTGCGTGCAGGTCAAAAAAAAAAAAAAAAAAAAAAAATTTAAATAAATTAAAGTCAATAAAAAGAATGGCGGGAATAAATACAATGAATTAAATAAGGAATTCCAATTAAAATTGCAATTAAATAATAGAGCTTAGCTTCGGCCTGCGGACTGGAGGGTCCCGGGTTCGGGTCCCTCCGCGCCCAGGTTGTGTGCAGGTCAAAAAATAATAATAATAATAATTTAAATAAATTAAAGTCAATAAAAAGAATGGCGGGAATAAATACAATGAATTAAATAAAGAATTCCAATTGAAATTCCAATTAAATAATAGAGCTTCGGCCTGCGGACTGGAGGGTCCCGGGTTGCGTGCAGGTCAAAAAAAAAAATAATAATAATTTAAATAAATTAAAGTCAATAAAAAGAATGGCGGATAGCTTAAGAGAATAAATACAATGAATTAAATAAAGAATTCCAATTAAATAATAGAGCTTATAGAGCTTCGGCCTGCGGACTGGAGGGTCCCGGGTTCGGGTCCCTCCGCGCCCAGGTTGCGTGCAGGTCAAAAAATAAATAAAATTTAAATAAATTAAAGTAAATAAAAAGAATGGCGGGAATAAATACAATGAATTAAATAAGGAATTCCAATTGAAATTCCAATTAAATAATAGAGCTTAGCTTCGGCCTGCGGACTGGAGGGTCCCGGGTTGCGTGCAGGTCAAAAAAAAAATAAATAAAATAATAATTTAAATAAATTAAAGCCAATAAAAAGAATGGCGGGAATAAATACAATGAATTAAATAAGGAATTCCAATTGAAATTCCAATTAAATAGTAGAGCTTAGCTTCGGCCTGCGGACTGGAGGGTCCCGGGTTGCGTGCAGGTAAAAAAAAAAAAAAAATAATAATTTAAATAAATTAAAGTCAATAAAAAGAATGGCGGATAGCTTAAGAGAATAAATGCAATGAATTAAATAAAGAATTCCAATTAAAATTCCAATTAAATAATAGAGCTTAGCTTCGGCCTGCGGACTGGAGGGTCCCGGGTTCGGTTCCCTCCGCGCCCAGGTTGCGAGCAGGTAAAAAAAAAAAATAATTTAAATAAAATAAAATAAAGAGAATTGCAGCCAATGCAATTGGCTCAGGGCAATTGCATAAAATTAATTAAGTAAAGAATTCCAAAATTCCAGCCCCTGTGGCTCAGTGGATAGAGCGTCGGCCTGCGGACTGCAGGATCCCGGAGGGTCCCGGCCCATCATCCCATTATTGATGGTTCTATTCCCTCTCTCCCTCTCCCTTCCTCTCTGAAGTCAATAAAAATAATTTAAATCAATAAAAATCAACAAAAAGAATTTTGGGAATTGCAAATGGGCGCAGTGGGTAGCTTAAAAGAATACGTACAATGAATTAAATAAAGAATTCCAGCCCCCAGCCAGTGTGGCTCAGTGGATAGAGCGTCGGCCTGCGGGCCGAAGGGTCCCGGGTTCGATTCCCCTCGGGGGCACCTACCTCGGCTGCGGGCCGGAGTCCGTCCCCCTCCACATCCGTGGGTTTGCTCTCACATCGATGTTTCTCTCTGTCTCTCTGTCTCCTCCCCCCTCTCCCTCCCTCCCTCTCTCTCTCCTCCCTCTCTCTCTCTCTCTTTCTCTCTAAAAATCCAACAGAAGCGAGAGGGCCCTTTAGGGAAGGGCCAAGGCGTTATTTTAGAAAAATAAAAATAAATAAGGAAAAATTCCAAAAGAAGGGAAAGAAACCCAAAATAAGGCCGGGGGAGGCGGGACAGCGACAGCGGCAGGAACGTGGCCGGGAGAGAATTCTCCGGGCTCTCGGACCCGTTCTCCCGTGAGGAATGCGTCCCTCACGCAGGAATGCGGCCCCGGAGAACACCGGCTCCTTTACCCGCCAGGAGCCGGGGCCGCCCAGCCTCCCCCCCCCCTCCACCCAGAGGAAAAAATAAATAAAAGGCATGGCCGGCTGCCCTCCAGCCACAGAGCAGTGAGCTCCACAGTTTTGTAGGTTTTTTGTTTTTTTTTTTTTTTTGTGTGTGTGTGTGTGTGTGCTTTCAATTTATTTATTTTTACTTCATTTATTTTTTACTTTTTATATTGTTATATTTTGTATTTCATTTTTTTAATTTTAATTTTAATTTTTATTTATTTTTTTCAATTTTTTTTATTAAGGTATTATATGTGTACATATCTTACCATTGCCACCCTGTATTTCATTTTTTGTGTGTGTGCTATTAATTTATTTATTTTTACTTTATTTATTTATTTTTTATATTTTTACATTTTATTTTTTACTTTTTATATTGTTATATTTTGTATTTTATTTTTATTTTTTTTGTGTGTGTGTGCTTTTATTTTATTTATTTTTCTTTATTTATTTTTTTTTTTTACGTTTTATTTTTTACTTTTTATATTGTTCTATTTTGTATTTTATTTTTTATATTTTATTTTTTTTGTGTGTGTGTGTGCTTTTATTTTATTTATTTTTACTTTATTTCTTTTCTGTCTTTTTTTAAAAATTGATTTATTTTTTAAAATGTAAAGACATAGCCAAAACCGGTGTGGCTCAGTGGATAGAGCGTCAGCCTGCGGACGGAAGGGTCCCGGGTTCGATTCCGGTCCAGGGCATGTACCTTGGTTGTGGGCACATCCCCAGTGGGGGGCATGCAGGAGGTAACCCATCGATGTGTCTCTCTCTCACGGGAAAAAGTTAATGGGGGGAAATGGGAGACGTATGCAATTCTTTCTTTTTTCTCTTTTTTTCTTAAATCCTCACCTGAAGATAGTATTCCATGGATTTTAAAAAATATATATATATTTTTATTGATTTCAGAGAGGAAGGGAGAGGGAGAGAGAGAGAGACATCCATGTGGAGAGAGAATCATGGACCGGCTGCCTCCTGCACGCCCCCTACTGGTTGGGGATGGAGCCCACAACCCTGGCATGTGCCCTTGACCGGGAATCGAACCCGGGACCCTTCAGTCCGCAGGCCGACGCTCTATCCACTGAGCCACACCGGCCGGGGTCGTAATACTCTCATCAAGAAAGATTAAGAGAAAATAAAAATAATAAAAAAAGACACAATATCGGCGAGACAACAGGCCTCCGTGCTCAGGGAATGGGGACGGAACTAGGGGGCCGTTTGCCAAATTGTTTCTTCTGTTTTGAATTCAGGAAGGAGCTTTATTTAATTTATTTATTTTTTTTCCTTTTTCCTGTGGTTGCAGAACTGACATTTCAAGTAAACCGTCGGGGGTAGACAGGATTCTTTTTCAAAGACAACAGGAACTTTCTCCGCATGCCGAGGACTTGAGTAAACATATATATTCTTTATTTCTATATATTTTTAAAAATATATTTTTATTGATGTCAGAGAGGAAGGGAGAGGGAGAGAGAGAAACATCCATGAGGAGAGAGAATCATGGATCGGCTGCCTCCTGCACGCCCCCTACTGGGGATCGAGCCTGCAAACCCGGGCATGTGCCCTTGACCGGGAATCGAACCCGGGACCCTTCAGGCCGCAGGCCGACGCTCTATCCGCTGAGCCACACCGGCCAGGGCTGAACACATTTTTATTTCTGTCAACGCCTGTTTTCAAACGGATCACGGGCCCTGGTGATAACCAATGCATTAAAAAAATAAAAGAGTCAGGGGCACTTTAGGATAAATTTTCTTTGTTTAAAAAACTTACTCTGGCCCCGACCGGTGTGGCTCAGCGGATAGAGCGTTGGCCTGCGGACTGAAGGGTCCCGGGTTCGATTCCCAGTCAAGGGCACACGCCCGGGTTGTGGGCTCCATCCCCAACCAGTAGGGGGCGTGCAGGAGGCAGCCGATCCATGATTCTCTCTCATCATGGATGTTTCTATCTCTCCTTCTCCCTCTCTCTGAAATAAACAAAAATATATTAAAAAAATAAATTACTAGGCCCTAACTGGTTTGGCTCAGTGGATAGAGCGTCAGCCTGTGGAGTGAAGGGTCCCGGGTTCGATTCCCAGTCAAGGGCACATGCCTTGGTTGCAGGCACATCCCCAGTAGGGGGCGTGCAGGAGGCAGCCGATCCATGATTCTCTCTCCTCATGGATGTTTCTCTCTCTCCCTCTCTCTCTCTCTCTGAAATCAATAAAATATATTAAAAAAACTAAATTACTAGGCCCTAGCCAGCTTTGCTCAGCGGATAGAGCATCGGCCTGCGGACCGAAGGGTCCCGGGTTCGATTCCAGGTCAAGGGCACGCACCTGGGTTGCAGGCTCCTCCCCGGACCCGGGCCCTGGTCGGGGCGCGTGCAGGAGGCAACCCATCCATGTGTCTCTCTCTCACATCGACGTTTCTCTCTGTCTCTCCCTCTCCCTTCCACTCTCTCTCTAAAAAAATCAATGGAAAAAATATCCTCAGTTGAGAATTAGAAAAAAAAACCACACAAAACCCATTATTTCAAATCAGTTAAACCTGGAAAGGAATGAAAATTGAGTGAGTTATCAGCTGTGAAAATGGGCATACATTTTTTTTTGGGGGGGAGGGATGGGGGACATCCTATATTCCCTCCTATTTTTTTAATTTTTTTCCTCTTTTTTCCCCTTTTTTTTTTTTCCCCTCCCACCCCCTCTCCCTTCTTTGAACTGCTGATCTGTACGCCTGGGTTACGTTCCCAAACAATTATCTTGTCAGGAAACCCCACTCCGTGTCATGAAATCCCTTAATGACACCCGTGTGGGTTTCGTAACCGTCAGTCGGTGGAGAGAAACGAGTTCACGGCTAAATGACTAGGTAGCCGCTGTCGGGGGTGGATGGGTGGTGTTTAACTATAAAAAAAAAAAAGAAAAAAAATGATGGACGGACTCCGGCCGGGCCTGACCCTGATGCTTGACGACGTATTTAATGGTCATGCCCGGAGGAGGGGAGCTCAGAGCTGCGAGACGCGAGTCCGCAAATGCCGGAGACGGAGGGACAGCTGTGTTGAGTGAGTAGGACTCTCGTTTTTCCCCCCCATTCCGTGTGCACACGTGGTCTGTGGGGCTCAGAGTGGAGAGGGGAGTGTTCGTGTTATTACATATTAGAGGCCCGGTGCATGGAATTCGTGCATGGTGTGTGTGTGTGTGTGTGTGTGTGGGGGGGGGGGTCCCTCAGCCCGGCCTGCACCCTCTCCAATCCGGGACCCCTCGGGGGATGTCCGACGGCTGGTTTAGGCCCGATCCCGGCCTAAGCCGGCAGTCGGACATCCCTCTCGCAATCCGGGACTGCTGGCTCCTAACCGCTCACCTGCTTGCCTGCCTGATCGCCCCTAACTGCCCTCCCCTGCCGGCCTGATACCCCTAACTGCCCTCCCCTGCTGGCCTGATTGCCCCTAACTGCCCTCCCCTGCCATCCTGATACTCCTAACTGCTCTCCCCTGCCGGCCTGATCGCCCCTAACTGCTCTCCCCTGCCATCCTGATACCCCTAACTGCTCTCCCCTGCCTGCCTGATCGCCCCTAACTGCTCTCCCCTGACTGCCTGATCGCCCCTAACTGCTCTCCCCTGCCATCCTGATACCCCTAACTGCTCTCCCCTGCCTGCCTGATCGCCCCTAACTGCTCTCCCCTGACGGCCTGATCGCCCCTAACTGCTCTCCCCTGCCATCCTGATACCCCTAACTGCCCTCCCCTGCTGGCCTGATCACCCCTAACTGCTCTCCCCTGCAGGCCTGATTGCCCCTAACTGCTCTCCCCTGCCATCCTGATACCCCTAACTGCTCTCCCCTGCTTGCCTGATCGCCCCTAACTGCTCTCCCCTGACGGCCTGATCGCCCCTAACTGCTCTCCCCTGCCATCCTGATCACCCCTAACTGCTCCCCTACTGGCCTGATCGCCCCTAACTGCTCTCCCCTGCCTGCCTGATACTCCTAACTGCCCTCCCCTGCCTGCCTGATCGCCCCTAACTGCCCTCCCCTGCCAGCCCGATCACCCCTAACTGCCCTCCCCTGCCTGCCTGATCACCCTTAACTGCCTCCCCTGCTGGCCTGATCGCCCCTAACTGCCCTCCCCTGCCTGCCTGATCGCCCCTAACTGCCCTCCCCTGCCGGCCTGATCGCCCCTAACTGCCCTCCCCTGCCAGCCTGATCACCCCTAACTGCCCTCCCCTGCTGGCCTGATCGCCCCTAACTGCTCTCCCCTGCCGGCCTGATCGCCCCTAACTGCTCTCCCCTGCCAGCCTGATCGCCCCCTAACTGCTCTCCCCTGCCAGCCCGATCACCCCTAACTGCTCTCCCCTGCCGGCCTGATTGCCCCTAACTGCCTCTGTCCCAGCCCCGCCACCACGGCTTTGTCCGGAAGGATGTCTGGAAGATGTCCGGTCTAATTAGCATATTACCCTTTTATTAGTATAGATTTTTTTTATTAAAAAATTTTTTTTTTTAACACACACAGGATGAAAGTGAAGGGATGAAGAAAAAATTTTCCATGAAAATGGAAAAGAAACAAAAAAATAGACTTTAAAAACATCATGCTACGTGAAATAAGCCGGTTGGAGAAAGATAAATACAAAATGATTTGACTCATTTGTGGAATATAATGAATTGCACAACATAAACTGATGAACAAAAATAGAGGCAGAGGGGGGAAATATTCCAGAATATAATAGAAGTAATCCTGTTATTTGCAGGTTTTTAATATTGCCTACAACTTTTGTGATAGTAGACAATGTTAGTACAGTTTTGGTAATATTATACTTAAAATCCTTTTATTCTTGAAATGTTAATGTTTCCTGCATGTAATACTATTATATGTAAGGTCGTTTTTTTCTTGAATAATTGGTGTTTAATGCATGTCACATTATCATACTTAAAATCATAGTCCTTGAGATAGTAGTGTTTATTGCATGTAACATTATTATAATTAAGATAGAAAGTAGATAGATAGATAGATGATAGACAATGGGTAGATGAAAGATAGATGATTGATAGATGATGGATGGATGGATGGAAGGATGAATGGAAGGTTAGATGGACAGATAAATACTACATAAATAAATAAACGATAATGATCCATGATCTATTTATCATCATTTATTTATATATAATCTATCTTTCTATCTATCCTTCCATCCATCCGTCCACCCATCTATCATCTATCCCTCATCTATCTGTCATCTACATATCTATCATCTATCTATCTATCTATCTATCTATCTATCTATCTATCTATCATCTATCATCTATCTATCTATCCATCTATCAACTATCCATCTATCTCTATCTATCTATGTCTATCTATCTATCTATCTATCATCTATTATCTGTTTATCATCTATGTATTCATGTAGCATCTATCCATTCATCCAACATTCCATTCATCCTTCCATGACCCACCTATCTATCTATCCATCATCTGTCATCTACATATCTATTATTTATCTATCTACTATCTACCTATCATCTATTATCTGTCATCTATCCATTATCTATCATCCATCCATCTATCTATATCTATCCATTATCTAGTCATCATCTATTTATTTGTGTAACATCAATCATCCATCCATCCATCCATCCATCCATCCAACATCCATCTGTCATCTATCCCTCATCTATCTGTCATCTACATATCTATCATTTATCTATCTATCTATCTATCTATCTATCTATCTATCTATCATCTATCTATCTATATCTATCTATCTATATCTATCTATCTATCTATCTATCTATATCTATCTATCTATCTATCTATCTATCTATCTATCTATCTATCATCATCATCTATCTATATCTATCTATCTATCTATCTATCTATCTACCTATCTATCTATCTACCTACCTATCTACCTACCTATCTATCTATCTATCATGTATCTATCTATCATCTATCTATGTATCTATCTATGTATCTCTCTCTCTATCATCTATCTATCATCATCTATTATCTAACATCTATCCATTATCTATCTATGTACCTTATGTATCTATGTATCTATGTATTTATGTATCTATCTATCTATCTATCTATCTATCATCTATCTATCTATATCTATCATCTATCTATCTATCTATCTATCTATCTATCTATCTATCTAATCTATCTATATCTATCCATCATCTATTATCCATCATCTATCCATCATCTACATACCGACCTGGGGTTGGTGTGCAATTGCACGCTTCCCAGGAGCGGAAGAGAAGGCAGGAGAGTCGCGTTTATTGGGAACACGTAGGGGTGCCCCCGGCTGGACTCCCCGAGGCCGTCACTCTGAACAGGGCGCTCGTCTTAACCGACGGGCAGGCCGTGTTTAAGTTTATGCGTGTGCCTGGAAGCCACCGCCCACGCCCGGAGCCCACGGGGTCCGGGTCAGAGCGGGACAGACGGTTTGATGGCCGTCCTTCCTGGGGGCGAGACTGGGCGCCTCCGGGAGATAAACACCCAGGTGACCTCGCCGTGTCCTGAGATGAAAGGGCCCATAAAAGTAATGACTGTTTAGATTTCTCCCGGGGGCTGGGAAACGCGCTTGTACAATTAGAGCGTCTGCTGATCAAAGGGACTCAGGGCATGGAGGCATGCATCCTCCTGATTTGATTTAATTTAATTTAATGTATGTATTTACTAGAGGCCCGGTGCACAAATTCATGAACAGTTGAGGTCCGGCTGGCTTGCCCTGATGGGACCCCCTGCCAGACTGGTCACCCCTAACTGCCCTCCCCTGCAGGCCTGGTCGCCCCCAACTGCCCTCCCCTGCAGGCCTGGTCACCCCTAACTGCCCTCCCCTGCAGGCCTGGTCACCCCTAACTGCCCTCCCCTACAGGCCTGGTCCCTCCCAACTGCCCTCCCCTGCAGGCATGGGTTCCCCCAACTGCCCTCCCCTGCAGGCCTGGTCCCCCCAACTGCCCTCCCCTGCAGGCCTGGTCCCTCCCAACCAACCTCCCCTGCAGGCCTGGTCGCCCCCAACTGCCCTCTCCTACAGGCCTGATCGCCCACAACTGCCCTCCCCTGCAGGCATGGGTTCCCCCAACTGCCCTCCCCTGCAGACCTGGTCACCCCTAACTGCCCTCCCCTGCAGACCTGGTCACCCCTAACTGCCCTCCCCTGCAGGTCTGGTCCCTCCCAACCGCCCTCCCCTGCAGGCCTGGTCACCCACAACTGCCCTCCCCTGCAGGCCTGGTCCCCCCTAACTGCCCTCCCCTGCAGGCCTGGTCACCCCCAACTGCCCTCCCCTGCAGGCCTGGTCCCCCCCCTAACTGCCCTCCCCTGTAGGCCTGGTCACCCCTAACTGCCCTGCCCTGCAGGCCTAGTCACCCCTAACTGCCCTCCCCTGCAGGCCTGATCGCCCACAACTGTCCCCCCTGCTGGCCTGGTCACCCCTAACTGCCCTGCCCTGCTGGCCTGGTCACCCCTAACTGACCTCCCCTGCAGGCCTGGTTGCCCCCAACTACCCTCCCTGCTGGCCTGGTCCCTCCCAACTGCCCTCCCCTGCATGCCTGGTCCCTCCAAACTGCCCTCCCCTGCTGGCCTGGTCCCCCCTAACTGCCCTCCCCTGCAGGCCTGGTCACCTCCAACTGCCCTCCCCTGCAGGCCTGGTCACCCCCAACTGCCCTCCCCTGCATGCCTGGTCCCTCCAAACTGCCCTCCCCTGCAGGCCTGGTCCCCCCTAACTGCCCTCCCCTGCAGGCCTGGTCACCCCCAACTGCCCTCCCCTGCAGGCCTGGTCTCCCCCAACTGCCCTCCCCTGCTGGCCATCTTGTGGAGGCCATCTTGTGTGCACATGGGGGCATCCATCTTTGACCACCTGGGGGCAGCCATCTTGTGTGTTGGAGTGATGGTCAATTTGCATATTACCTCTTTATTACATAGGATTTTTTTTTGAAAAACGATCATAAAAATAATAATGGTACACGCAATAAACACCCATTATTCAAGAAAACACGACCTTAAATATAATATGCCATGCATTAAACACTCATATTTCAAGAAACAAAAAGAGGATTTTGAGTATAATAATATTATCAAAACTGTACTAACATACTATGATATCACAAACGTTACAGGAAATGTTAAAAGTCTACAAATAACGGGGTCACTCCTATTCTATTCTAAAAAATATACCCTGCTTTCCGGCGTATAAGACGACCGGGCGTATAGAAGATTTTCCTGGGTTAAAAAGTCGTCTTATATGCCGGAAAATACGGTATATATTTCTCCCTCTGGCTCTATGTTTGTTCATCAGTTTATCTTGCTCACTAGAGGCCCGGTGCATGAATTCATGCACCAGTGGGGTCCCTCGGCATGGCCTGCAGGATCGGGCCGAACCGGCTCTCCGATATCCCCTGAGGGGTGCATGAATCCGTGCATGGGTGGGGTCCGGCCAGCCTGGCCAGGGGGAGGGGACGTGGGCGGTCGGCCGGCCTGCCTGCCGGTCGAACTCCCGGTCGAGGGGACCATTTGCATATTAGCCTTTTATTCTATAGGACAGACACGGAGCGGCCAGATGGTTATGCGTCCAGAGATCACAGTCGTCTGGCCCCTCCGTGTATTCACCCTGTGAACTCCTCGCATTTATAGGAATTCCCGTTGACCTTGATTCCCGGCACCGATGTTCTGAGTGGATCCGTGTCTTCGGCAGACACCGGGATCGGGAGCGATGAGACGGCCCTCTTGTGACCGGTGAGTCGACGGCGTCCCGAACCTCCGTCCCTCTCTCTGCCTCCAGAGCTGGGGTCTTGGTCTATGCCTTCTCCATCCTGGCTGATGCGGGACCTGCTTGATCTCTGGGGCGTGGATAAGGGGGGTGGGGGCTGCATGGGGGGGGGGGAAGGGAGGGGGTGTGGGCGGATGGAGTCGGACAGGAGGAAGTGATGTGCATCTTGGGAAGGACAGCCTGCCCGGGTGGGAGTTCGTGGGGCCGAAGGCAAGGAGGGATTCCAAAATGGCGGCCACGCGGACCCGAAGTCAGGGATCACGGGAGGAATTCTACGGGCGTCCATGGATGGGCCAAATTGTTTAGGAGGATGGACAGCATAGGACAGAAGAGTTGTGTAAATGTATGTACCAAAGATTTAAACAATATATACATATATTTTTTAACTAGAGGCCCGGTGCACGGATTCGTGCACCAGTGGGGTCCCTCGGCCTGGCCTGCGGGATCGGGCCGAAACCGGCTCTCCGACCTCCCCCAAGGGGTCCCGGATGGCGAGAGGGCGCAGGCCGGGCCGAGGGATCCACCGGTGCACGATCGGGGCCGGGGAGGGACGCGGGAGGTGGGCCAGCCGGGGAGGGAACGCGGGAGGGCTCCAGGGCGTGTCCGGCCCGTCTCGCTCAGTCCTGATCGGCCGGACCCCAGCAGCAAGCTAACCTACCGGTCGGAGCGTCTGCCCCCTGGTGGTCAGTGCACGTCATAGCGACTGGTCGAGCGGTCAAACGGTCGGGCACTTAGCATATTAGGCTTTTATTATATAGGATGGTATCTATTCACTCATTCACTCATTCATTCATTCATTCATTTTTCATTTAATCCTCACCAGAGGATTATTTTTTCCCATCTTTTAAAATTACAAGTTATATCTTTATTGATTTCAGAGAGGAAGAGAGAGAGAGAAACATCCACGATGAGAGAGAATCATGCATCGGCTGCCTCCTGCACGCCCCCTACTGGGGATCGAGCCCGCAACCTGGACACGTGCCCTTGACGGGGAATCGAACCCGGGACCCTTCGGTCCGCAGGCCGACGCTCTATCCACGGAGCCAGACCAGCTAGAACCACAGTAGGAGTTTTAAAGAGACCCATGGAATGGGCCAATTGTTTAGAAGTATGGAGAGCACAGGGCAGAAAAGTTGGGTAAATGCACCAGAGACTTTAAAAAATACATATATTTTTTAATTTTTATTTTTTAATGGTATCTTCTTATTTATTTATATATTCATTTAATCCTCACTGGAGGATATATCCCCCCATTGATTTTTAGAGAGAGAGAGGAAGGGAGAGAGGAATGGGGAAGAGAGAGAGAGAAGAGAGAGAGAGAGAGAAAGAGAGAGAGAGAGAGAGAGACATTGATGGGAGAGAGACCCATGGAATGGATGCCTCCTGCATGCATCCTGACCAGGGCCCGGGAATCAAGCCTGCAACCCAGGTACGTGCCCTCGACCGGGAATCGAACCCGTAAACCTTTGGTCTGTGAGGGCAAAGCTCTAACCACTGTGCAAACTGGCCAGGGCTATCTACACGGAGCAGCCAGATGAGGATGATCTCTGAACCCATAACCATCTGGCCGCTCCGTGTCTGTCCTATAGAATAAAAGGCTAATATGCAAATGGTCCCCTCGACCGGGAGTTCGACCAGCAGGCAGGCCGGCCGACCGCCCATGTCCCCTCCCCCTGGCCAGGCTGGCCGGACCCCACCCATGCACGGATTCATGCACCGGGCCTCTAATATATAGATATAGATATAGATATAGATATAGATATAGATATAGATATAGATATAGATATAGAGATAGAGATAGAGATAGATATAGAGATAGATATAGATATAGAGATAGAGATAGAGATAGATATAGATATAGAGATAGAGATAGAGATAGAGATAGAGATAGAGGTAGATATAGATATAGAGATAGATATAGATATAGATATAGAGATAGATATAGATATAGATATAGATATAGATATAGATATAGAGATAGATATAGATATAGATATAGAGATAGAGATAGATATAGATATATAGATATAGATATAGATATAGATATAGATATAGAGGTAGATATAGATATATAGATACCTATATATCTATATCTACCTCTATATCTATATCTATCTCTATATCTATATATCTATCTCTATATCTATATATCTATCTATATCTATATCTATCTATATATCTATATATCTATATATCTATAGATTTCATATCTATATCTATATATCTATATCTATCTCTATATCTATCTCTATCTCTATCTCTATATCTATATCTATATCTATATCTACCTCTATATCTACCTCTATATCTATCTATCTCTATCTCTATATCTATATCTATATCTATATCTATATCTATATCTATATCTATATCTATATCTATATCTATATCTATGTCTATATCTGTATCTGTATCTATATCTATATCTATATATCTATATCTATATCTATATCTATATCTATATCTATATCTATATCTATATCTATATCTATATCTATATCTATATCTATATCTATATCTATATCTATATATTAGAGGCCCGGTGCATGAATTCGTGCATGGGTGGGGTGCATCTATATATCTATATCTATATCTATATCTATATCTAGCCAGATTATTATACGATCAGAGATCATCATCATCTGGCCACTCAGTGTATATTTTTATTGATTTCAGAGAGAGAGGAATGGAGAGAGAGAGAGAGAGAGAAACATCCATGAGGAGAGAGAATCATGGACCGGCTGCCTCCTTCACGCCCCCTACTGGGGATGGAGCCCACAACCCGGGCCTGTGCCCTCGACCGGGAATCGAACCCGGGACCCCCTCGGTGCACGCAAAGACGCCCAACCCACTGAGCCACCCTGGCCTAGGGCTTCCTTTTCTCAAGTTGCTTCAAATGCAGACACGAATGGATAAGGTTGTTTTTTGTTGTTGTTTTGTTGTTTTTTGGTTGTTTTGTTTATTTGTTTGTTTTTCTCCCCAAAAAATGACTTTGCAGGAACCTCCGGCTGTGGGTGTCGCTGTGCGGCCTCTTTGGCGGCCTCCGGGGGGCGCTCGTGACCCGGAATTCCAGGCCCAACATCGTCCTGCTGATGGCGGATGACCTGGGGGTCGGGGATGTCTGTTGCTATGGCAACAGCACCGTCAGGTAAAGGATGGGGCGGGTGGTACCTCTGGCCCCGCCCCCGTCAGCTCCCTGCAGTTCCTCCACGCGGCCAGCAGAGGGCGCGCGAACGCAGCATTTTGCATCCCCAATACAGTTGTGTCTGGTTTTTTTTTAATTTTTATTTGATTATTGTGCAAAAATAGATAAAAAAAACACCACAAAACACATATTACAGACTTTTTAACCGTGTAAAGCTAGCCTTTCAGAGGCCTTCAGTCAGCCCCCCAGGTTTCACACCGTCACCCCTGTCTGATGCTAGGGTTACTCCATCACCCCCAAAAGGCCCACAGAAAAGTATTTATTTAGGCTCATTCCCCCCCTGGCCGGTGTGGCTCAGTGGATAGAGCGCCGGCCTGCGGACTGAAGGGTCCCGGGTTCGATTCCCGATCAAGAGCCCTTGATAGGGTTGTGGGTTCGATCCCCCAGTCGGGGGGCCGTGCAGGAGGCAGCCGAGCAATGTTTTTTTTTTCTCTCTCTCATCATCGATGTTTCCATCTCCCTCTCCCTCTCCCTTCCTCTCTGAAATTAACTAAAAAAAAGTATTTTTAAAATAAGGCTTATTTCCTTAGTCATTCTCCTCCCCCACCGAAGGGTCACGGGTTCGATTCCCGGTCAAGGTCACGTACCAGGGTTGCAGGTTCGATCCCTCACCCCGGTCTCTCTCACATCTTTGTTTCTCTCTCTTCTCTCTCTCTCTTCTCTCTCCCCCTCTCCCTTCCATTCTCTCTAAACATAATAAACGGACAAATATCCATCAGGTAACGATTAACAACAACAAAAAAGCTGAATTTCACTGCAAGAAGGGAGTTAATGTTTTATGGACTGTAAGTTACCCATGAAGTTCAGAAATATGATGAGATCCGCCCTGGCCGGTGTGGCTCAGTGGATAGAGCATCGGCCTGTGGACGGAAGGGTCCTGGGTTCGATTCCCTGTCAAGGGCACATGCCCGGGTTGTGGGCTCGATCCCCACTAGGGGGCGAGCAGGAGGCAGCCGATCCATGATTCTCTCTCCTCATGGATGTTTCTCTCTCTCTCTCTCTCCCTTCCACTCTGAAATCAATAAAAATCCTATAGAATAAAAGCATAATAAAAGCCTAATATGCTACGTGTCCAGTCGTCCAGTCTTCCATTCAACCAATCAAAGCATCATATGCTAATGATATGCTAAGGACGCTCATTCGCTCGCTATGACATGCACTGACCACCAGGGGGCAGACGCTCCGACCGGTAGGTGAGCTTGCTGCTGGGGTCCGGCCGATCGGGACTGAGCGAGACGGGCCGGACACGCCCTGGAGCCCTCCCGCGGTCCCTCCCCAGCCCCGATCGTGCACCGGTGGGGTCCCTCGGCCTGGCCTGCACCCTCTCGCCATCCGGGACCCCTCGGGGGATGTCGGAGAGCCGGTTTCGGCCCGATCCCGCAGGCCAGGCCGAGGGACCCCACTGGGGCACGAATCCATTCCCCGGGCCTCTCGTATTGATATAAACCCCCCACCAAGCCTGTATTTTAGGGTGACCGGTACCAGAGCCATCTGAACCCCAAAACGGAAAGGCTTGGAATCTCATGCGTTGGGCTGGGAATCAGAAACTCACATGCCGACTCTCCGTCTGCCTGCAGCACCCCCAACATCGACCGCCTGGCCCGGGAGGGAGTGAGACTCACCCAGCACCTGGCGGCCGCCTCTGTGGGCACCCCGAGCCGGGCCGCCTTCCTGACCGGCCGCTACCCCATCCGATCAGGTGAGTCTGGGTAGTTTAATCTCATCACAGAGCTCTCTCTCTCTCTCTTCTCCTTCCTTCCTTCCTTCCTTCCTTCCTTCCTTCCTTCCTTCCTTCCTTCCTTCCTCCCTTCCTTCCTTCTTTTCTTCTTCCATTTCTAATTTAATAGCCCTGGCCAGTGTGGCTCAGTGGATAGAGTGTCAGCCTGCGGACTGAAGGGTCCCGGGTTCGATTCCGGCCAAGGGCATGTACCTCGGTTGCGGGCACATCCCCAGTGGGGGGCGTGCAGGAGGCAGCTGATCAATGCTTCTCTCTCATCGATGTTTCTAACTCTCTCTCCCTCTCCCTTCCTCTCTGTAAAAAATCAATAAAATATATTTTAAAAAATCAATAAAATATATTTTAAAAAATCAATGGGAACATATCCTCGGGTTAGGACTTTAAAAACATTATTAATGTGTTTCTATTGATTTCAGAGAGGCAATGACTTTGCATAGCTCTGGAATTCTGTACCCTTCAATCGATGTCCATTGAACCAGTATTTTCTTTAATTGTTTATTATTATTATTATTTCTAATGTATTTTTATTGATTTCAGAGAGGAAGAGAGAGGGAGAGTGATAGAGAAACATCCATGATGAGAGAGAATCATGGATCAGCCGCCTCCTGCACGCCCCCTACTGGGGAGCAAGCCAGCAACCCGGGCATGTGCCCTTGACCGGAATCGAACCCGGGACCTCCTGGTTTATAGGTCAACACTCAACCACTGAGCCACGCCTGCCCAGGTGCTGTTATCTAGTGTTCCTTCTCTTCCATTCCCATCCTATAGAATAAAAGCCTAATATGCTAAGTGCCTGGTCGTCTGGTCATCCGTTCAACCAATCAAAGTGTAATATGCTAATGATATGCTAAAGACACTCAACCGCTCGCTATGATGTGCACTGACCACCAGGGGGCAGACGCTCCGACTGGTAGGTTAGCTTGTTGCTGGGGTCCGGCCAATCGGGACTGAGCGAGACGGGCCGGACACGCCCTGGAGCCCTCCCGCAGTCCCTCCCTGGCTGGCCCACCTCCCACATCCCTCCCCGGCCCTGATTGTGCACCGGTGGGGTCCCTCGGCCTGGCCTGTGCCCTCTCGCAATCTGGGACCCCTTGGGGGATGTCAGAGAGCCGGTTTCGGCCCGATCCCGCAGGCCAGGCCGAGGGACCCCACTGGTGCACGAATTCGTGCACCGGGCCTCTAGTTAAACAATAGCCAGGTTATTATAACAATGTCAATTGTAGTCACTTGTTCTTTGCTTCTGTGCCTGCAAGGGATGGCGTCCGCCTTCAACATGAACCGTGGCCTTGCCTGGCTGGGGGGCTCTGGAGGTCTCCCCACCAACGAGACGACCTTCGCCAAGTTGCTGCAGGATCGGGGCTACCGCACTGGACTCATAGGTACGGACCGGGGCGCTCTAGACACGGACACAGGGTCCGACGGACGGGCCTCCCTCCAGTCCCCCGTGCTGGAGTCTTCCCGGGGGCTCTGGCTGGGTCCCCGTGAGAGGAGACGGTGAAGGAAGAAGCTACACTAATAAAAGAGAAATATGCAAATTGACCGTACCTCCGCGACGCCCACCAGCCAATCAGGAGTTAGTATGCAAATCAACCCAACAAAGATGACAGGTTAATTTGCATATGCAGGCACCGAGCGGCCGGGCGGGGCTGGACGCCTGCTGTGAGGGGGAGGTCGGAGGGCGGAGGGAGTTACAGGAGGGAAGCCAGGGTAAGGATGACCTATTCTTACATGAATCTTTGTGCCACAGGCCTCTAGTCCTATGTCATAAAAGCCTAATATGCAGATCCACCAAGAGTTGGAACACCCGGTTGCTATGATGCGCACCGACCACCAGGGGGGCCCCCGCACCCCCCAGTGCACAAATCTCATGCATCAGGCCTCTAGTTTAATATGTATTTTTTTTTTAATTGATTTCACAGAGGAAGGGAGAGGGAGAGTGAAAGATACCAACATGAATGATGAGAATCATGGATCAGCTGCCTCCTGCACGCCTCCTTCTGGGCATGCGTCCTGACTGGGGATCGAACCATGACCTCAACCATTGAGCCACACTGGCTGGGCAGGAGCGACTATTACTTTATTTGTTTATCTTTTCTTTTTTCTTCTTTTAAAGTATATTTTTTATTTATTTTAGACAGGAAGGGAGAGGGAGAGATAGAAATGGAGAGATAGAAACAGCCATGAGGAGAGAGAATCGTGGACCGGCTGCCTCCTGCACGCCCCCCACTGGGGATGGAGCCCGCAACCCGGGCCTGTGCCCTTGACCGGGAATCGAACCCTGACTTCCTGGTTCCTAGGTCAACGTTCAACCCCTGAGCCATGCCGGCTGGGTAAATACCATTGTGGATAGATATGTATTTATTGCCATGGTATTCTTCATCATTTTAATTACATCTTTTTTTAAAAAAAACATATGTTTATTGATGTCAGAGAGGAAGCGAGAGGGAGAGAGAGAGAGAGAAACATCCATGAGGAGAGAGAATCATGGACCGGCTGCCTCCTGCACGCCCCCTACTGGGATCGAGCCCACAACCCGGGCCTGTGCCCTTGATCGGGAATCGAACCCGGGACCCTTCAGTCTGCAGGCCGACATTATACACGGAGCTAAACTGGCTAGGGCTTTAAAAAATATATATATATATACATATATATATATATATATATATATACACATGTGTATATATGTATATATATATATATGTATATATATATATATATATATATATATATTAGTATATTTATTGACTTCAGGGAGGAAGGGAGAGGGAGAGAGAGAAACATCTATGATGAGAGAGAATCATGGATCAGCTGCCTCCTGCAGGCCCCCTACTGGGGATGGAGCCCACAACCTGGGCCTGTGCCCTTGACCGGGAATCGAACCCGGGACCCTTCAGTCTGCAGTCTGACACTATACACGGAGCCAAACTGGCTAGGACTTTAGAAAATATATATCTTAGTATATTTATTGATTTCAGAGAGGAAGGGAGAGGGAGAGAGAGAGAGAAACATCCATGAGGAGAGAGACTCATGGATCGGCTGCCTCCTGCACGCCCCCGACTGGGGATCGAGCCTGTAACCCGGGCACATGCCCTTGACTGGGAATCGAACCCGGGACCCTTCCGTCCAGCAGGCCGACGCTCTATCCACTGAGCCACACTGGCTGGGCTTTGCCAAGGTCTTTTAACTCCTTTTTTAAAAAAATACATTTATTGATTTTTTTTACAGAGAGGAAGGGAGAGGGATAGAGAGGTAGAAACATCGATGATGAGAGAGAAACATCGATCAGCTGCCTCCTGCACGCCCCCCGCTGGGGATGTGCCCGCCACCAAGGTCCATGCCCTTGACCGGAATCGAACCCGGGACCCTTCGGTCCGCAGGCCGACGCTCTACCCACTGAGCCACCCGGCCCGGCCCTCACAGGCCCCTCCTGTTTCCCCCGCAGGGAAGTGGCACCAGGGCCTGAGCTGCGCCTCGCGGGGCGACCACTGCCACCACCCCCTCCACCACGGGTTCGACTACTTCTACGGGACGCCCTTCGGCCTCCTGAGCGACTGCCGGGCGTCCGAGACGCCGGAGCTGCACCGCCGGCTGCGGGTGGCGCTGGGCGCGTCCACGGCGGCCCTGGCCCTGGTGCCCGTCCTCCTGCTGGTGCCCGCGTGCGCCCGCTGGTTCGCCGTGCCCTGGGGCGCGGTCCTGGCCTCCGCCCTCCTGGCCCTGCTCTTCTTCCTCGGCTGGTTCTCCAGCTACGGGTTCGTCCGGCGCTGGAACTGCGTGCTCATGCGGGGCCACGACGTCGTGCAGCAGCCCCTGCGGGAGGAACGGGCGTCCGCGCGGATGATCGGCGAGGCGGTCGCCTTCGTCCGCAGGTCGGTGGGGGGGCGGGGCCGGGGCCGCGTGGGGTGGTGCGGCAGAATTCGTGTTTTTTTTTTTTAAAAAAATTCTTTCTTTCTTTTTCACGATGATGATGATGATGATGACTAGAGGCCCGGTGCACGAAATTCGTGCACAAGGTCGGGGGGCGGGGTGTCCCTCAGCCCGGCCCGCACCCTCTCCAATCCGGGACCCCTCGGGGGAGGTCCGACTGCCTGTGTAGGCCCGATCCTAAGTGGGCAGTCGGACATCCCTCTCACCATCCGGGACTGCTGGCTCCCAACTGCTCGCCTGCCTGCCTTCCTGATTGCCCCTAACTGCTTCTGCCTGCCAGCCTGATCACCCCCTAACCACTCCCCTGCCAGCCTGATTGATGCCTAACTGCTCCCTGCCAGCCTGATTGCCCCTAACTGCCCTCCCCTGCAGACCTGGTCACCCCTAACTGCCCTCCCCTGTAGGCCTGGTTCCTCCCAACTGCCCTCCCTTGCAGGCCTGATTGCCCCTAACTGCCCTCCCCTGCAGGCCTGATTGCCCCTAACTGCCCTCCCCTGCATACCTGGTCACCCCCAACTGCCCTCCCCTGCAGGCCTGGTTCCTCCCAACTGCCCTCCCCTGCAGGCCTGGTCCCTCCCAACTGCCCTCCCCTGCAGGCCTGGTCCCCCCTAACTGCCCTCCCCTGCAGGCCTGGTCCCCCCCAACTGCCCTCCCCTGCAGGCCTGGTCCCTCCCAACTGCCCTCCCCTGCAGGCCTGGTCCCTCCCAACTGCCCTCCCCTGCAGGCCTGGTCACCCCTAACTGCCCTCCCCTGCAGGCCTGGTCACCCCTAACTGCCCTCCCCTGCAGGCCTGGTCACCCCCAACTGCCCTCCCCTGCAGGCCTGGTCCCTCCCAACTGCCCTCCCCTGCAGGCCTGGTTACCCACAACTGCCATTCTGGTTGCTTGGCTTTTATGATATAGATTATTATTTTGTATTTTGTTGCTGTTGTTAATCGTCACCCGAGGATATTTTTTCCATTGATTTATTTTTATTTATTTATTTTATTTATTATTTTTATTCTTCTTGAAAATTTATTTTTTTCAAGAAAAACGATTTTACGTATAAAAATGTTACATGCAATAAACATTAACATTTCAAGAAGAAAAACAATCTTTTTTTTAAATATTTTATTGATTTTTTTGCAGAGAGGAAGAGAGAGGGATAGAGAGCTAGAAACATTGATGAGAGAAACATCGATCAGCTGCCTCCTGCACACCCCCCACCGGGGATGTGCCCGCAGCCAAGGTACATGCCCCTGACCGGAATCGAACCCGGGACCCTTGAGTCCGCAGGCTAACGCTCTATCCACTGAGCCAAACCGGTCTCGGCAAGAAAAAACAATCTTAAATATAAAAATGTTACATGTAATAAACATGAACATTTCAAGAAAAACGACCTTAAATATAATAATGTTACATGCAATAAATATTAATGCCTCAAGAAAAACAATTTTAAATGTAATGTTACACGCAATGTCCATTAGTATTTCAAGAAAAAAAGATTTTTAATAGGATCATGTTACATGCAATAAGCATTAATATTTCAAGAAGAAAGTATTTTACGTATAATAATGTTATATGCCATACACATTCATATTTCAAGGGAAAACATTTTAAATATAATAATGTTACTCAAACTGCACTAACATAGTATAATATCACAAAAGTCGCAGGACACATTAAAAATCCGCAAATTACAGGATTACTTCTATTATGTTCTAAAATATTTATTTCTCCTCTGGCTGTATTTTTGATCATCAGTTTATGTTGTTCATTATAATCCACATGTGAGAGAGATCATGTGATATTTATCTTTCTCTGACTGGCTTATTTCACTCAGCATAATGCTCCCCAGGTCCATCCATGCTGCTGCAAATGGTAAGAATTCCTTCCTTTTTCAGGGCTGCGTAGTATTCCATTGTGTAGATGCACCACAGTTTTCTAATCCACTCGTCTGCTGATGGGCACTTGGGCTGTTTGCAAATCTTAGCTATGGTGAATGGTGCCGCTATGAACATAGGGGTGCATATATCCTTTTGATTGGTGTTTCTGATTTCTAGGGATATATTCCTAGAAGTGGGATTACTAAGTCCTAAGGCCATTCCATTTTTAATTAAAAAAAATACATATTTTATTGATTTTTTACAGAGAGAAAGAGAGAGGGATAGAGAGTCAGAAACATCGATGAGAGAGAAACATCCATCAGCTGCCTCCTGCACGCCCCCCTACTGGGGATGTGCCCGCAACCAAGGTACATGCCCTTGACCGGGAATCGAACCCGGGATCCTTCAGTCCGCAGGCCGACGCTCTATCCACTGACCCACACCGGTTAGGATTTTAGTATATAGGATTGTATACTATTAGGAAATCAATCACTATTTATTATAATTCCATAATTATTAAAAATTAATTTTTAATTTTTTTTGGAGGAAACTCCGTACTGCTCGCCACGGCGGCTACGCCGATCCGCCCCCCCCCCCACTCCCCCCACATCGCCTCTCTCTGTAAAGATAACCGAGTTCGACCTTTGACCCTTAGGAATATGCGGGGACCGTTTCTCCTGTTCGTGTCGTTCCTGCACGTCCACACGCCGCTGATCACCAAGGAGAAGTTCGTGGGGCGCAGCAAGTACGGTCGCTATGGCGACAACGTGGAGGAAATGGATTGGATGGTGGGTAAGTCATCTGGACCGGAACGTTATATATTTATTTACTGGAGGCCCGGTGCATGGATTCGTGCACCAGTCGGGGGGCGGGGGGGCGGGGTCCCTCGGCCTGGGCTGCGGGAATCGGGCCGAAACCGGCTCTCCCACATCCCCCGAGGGGTCCTGGATTGCGAGAGGGCGCAATCTATGACCTATGATCTATAATCTGTTAAAACATATATTATGAAGTATACTTGAGGCCTGGTGCATGAAATTCGTGCACGGAAGGGGGTCCCTCAGCCTGGCCTGCAATAATGAAAGGGTAATTCGGGGCCCCTTGGGGGATGTCGGGATCGGGCCTAAACTGGCAGTCGGACATCCCTCTCTCAATCTGGGACTGCTGGCTCCTAACTGCTCTCCTGCCTGCCTGCCTGATTGCCCCCTAACCGCTTCTGCCTGCCAGCCTGATCACCCCTATCTGCTCGCCTGCCTGCCTGATCACCCCTAACCACTCTGTCTGATCACCCCTAACCACTCTGCATGCCTGCCTGATTGCCCCTAACTGCTCGCCAGCCTGCCTGCCTGATCGCCCCTAACCGCCTCTGCCTGCCTGATCACCCTAACCACTCTTCCTGCCTGCCTGATCACCCCTAACCACTCGCCTGCCTGCCTGATCACCCCTAACCGCCTCTGCCTGCCTGATCACCCTAACCACTCTTCCTGCCTGCCTGATCACCCCTAACCACTCACCTGCCTGCCTGATCGCCCCTAACCACTCTTCCTGCCTGCCTGATCACCCCTAACCACTCGCCTGCCTGCCTGATCACCCCTAACCATTTTGCCTGCCTGCCTCATCACCCCTAACTGCTCACCTACCTGCCTGATCACCCAGAACTGATTCTGCCTCGGCCCCTGCCGCCATGACTTTGTCCAGAAAAACGTCTGGAATGACATCCGGAAGGTCGTTTGGCCGTCCGGTCTAATTAGCATATTACCCTTTTATTATGATAGCTTTCATGTCCACTATATATCTATGAGAATACGCTATAATAAATAGTGATTGATTTCCTAAGAGTATACAATCCTATATACTAAAGGGCTAACATGCAAATCGACCGAACGACAGAACACAGGTCGCTATGACGCGCACTGACCACCAGGGGGCAGATGCTCAACGTGGGAGCTGCCCCCTGGTGGTCAGTGCGCTCCCACAGGGGGAATGTTGCTCAGCCAGAAGCCGGGCTCACGGCTGGTGAGTGCACTGGCTGCGGCGGGAGCCTCTCCCGCCTCCACAGCAGAGCTAAGGATGTCCGACTGCCGGCTTAGGCCCGCTCCCCGGGGTACATCCCCCAAGGGTTCCCAGACTGTGAGAGGGTGCAGGCCAGGCTGAGGGAATTCCCCACCCGCCGTGTCCATGAATCTCGTGCACCGGGCCTCTAGTCTATTCTAAACTCTCATACAATGACGCTGTGATGTGTGGCAAACGCATCACAATGACCCCTGTTCAAACAATGCTGGTCCCCCTAAAAGGTGACAGCTTCCTCTCTCCACCAGCAGCAGATAAGATCCTTGCCGGAAGCCAGTTCCAGCATGTCATCATTACAAGAGTTTCATCAAAAGGTTGATGGAACTTGGGGGCTCAGCAAGGGCTGAGTCACGTATGTAATCACCTGTTGGAATGGCTGAGAGGCACTTCCCCCAAACCTGAATAGGATGACTGTTTGCTGCCAGACAGCTCAGGGCATCTCAATCTACATGCTATTGCCTCCTGCTGGCCAAACACCTGAACAGCCGTAGGCTATTCCCCAACCTGACAATGACTCTGTAAACCCTACCCTTTGACGTGTATTATCTCCGCCTTGCCTTAGGACAAATTGTGTTAATAAAAAGCAAGGGGTCCTGAGACAAGGGGTAGTCTTTAGCTCCTTTAGCTGAAGCTCCTCTGACCCCCAATGCCTTTCAAAACTATCTTTCGTCTTTGGACTCTTATTTAGTCTACACACAGCTTTTCTCCAGATTCCTGAACCCTTTGTAAGGCTGGAACAAGAACCCCGGCAGGAAGGAAAAGGGTTTATTCAGGTGCCAGTAGCCTGGTGGGAAGGAACGGTGTTTATTCAGGTGCCAGTAGCCTGGTGGGAAGGTGCCGGGAGCCAATTCCAGCATGTCATCATTACAAGAGTTTCATCAAAAGGTTGATGGAACTTGGGGCTCAACAAGGGCTGAGCCACGTATGTAATCACCTGTTGGAATGGCTGAGAGGCACTTCCCCCAAACCCGAATAGGATGACTGTTTGCTGCCAGACAGCTCAGGGCATCTCAATCTGCATGTTATTGCCTCCTACTGGCCAAACACCTGAACAGCCGTAGGCTATTCCCCAACCTGACAATGACTCTGTAAACCCTACCCTTTGAGGTGTATTATCTCCGCCTTGCCTTAGGACAAATTGTGTTAATAAAAAGCAAGGGGTCCTGAGACAAGGGGTAGTCTTTAGCTCCTTTAGCTGAAGCTCCTCTGACTCCCAATGCCTTTCAAAACTATCTTTCGTCTCTGGACTCTTATTGAATCTACGCACAGCCTTTCTCCAGATTGCTAAACCCTATGTAAGGCAGGGACAAGAACCCCGGCAGGAAGGAAAAGGGTTTATTCAGGTGCGAGTAGCCTGGTGGGAAGGAAAGGTGTTTATTCAGGTGGCAGTAGCCTGGTGGGAAGGTGCCGGAAGCCAATTCCAGCATGTCATCATTACAAGAGTTTCATCAAAAGGTTGATGAAACTTGGGGGCTCAACAAGGGCTGAGTCATGTTTGTAATCACCTGTTGGAATGGCTGAGAGGCACTTCCCCCAAACCTGAATAGGATGACTGTTTGCTGCCAGACAGCTCAGGGCATCTCAAGCTGCATGTTATTGCCTCCTGCTGGCCAAACACCTGAACAGCCGAAGGCTATTCCCCAATCTGACAATGCTTCTGTAAACCCTACCCTTTGAAGTGTAATATCTCCACCTTGCCTGAGGACAAATTGTGTTAATAAAAAGCAAGGGGTCCTGAGACAAGGGGTAGTCTTTAGCTCCTTTAGCTGAAGCTCCTCTGACCCCCAGTGCCTTTCAAAACTATCTTTCGTCTTTGGACTCTTATTTAGTCTACACACAGCTTTTCTCCAGATTACTGAACCCTTCGTAATGCTGGGACAAGAGAACCAACAGAGGGACCCCCCTCCCCGTGACGCGTGCAGGAATCTCATGCACTGGGCCTCTAGTCTATTGTAAACTCTCATCCAATGACGCTGTGATGTGTAGCAAACGCATCACAGTGACCCCAGGTTCAACAGCGCCGGTCCCCCTAAAAGGTGACGGATCCCTCTCTCACCTGCTGCAGGTAAGATCCTGGATGTCCTGGACAAGGAGTGCCTGGCCAACCACACGCTGGTGTACTTCACCTCGGACAACGGAGGCTACCTGGAGGCTCAGGCCCGCGGGGAGCGCCTGGGCGGCTGGAACGGGGTCTACAAAGGTGAGGCCCAGGGGCTGGGGCGCTTCTGTGTGTGAGGCTGGGCGTGCTCCCACCTTGATGGATGGGCACTTGCTGTTTGGAGATTTTTATGAGTCAGACTGTTGCATTATTATTATTATTATTATTATTATTATTATTATTATTTACTGTCATTGGATTTTGTTTTATTTTAAAAATCTTTATTGTTTTTGCCCTGGCCGGTTTGGCTCAGTGGATAGAGCATCAGCCTGCAGACTGAAGGGTCCCGGGTTCGATTCACAGTCAAGGGCACACGCCCGGGTTGCGGGCTCCATCCCCAGTCAGGGGCGTGCAGGAGGCAGCCGGTCCATGATTCTCTCTCATCATGGATGTTTCTCTCTCTCTCTCTCTCTCTCTCCTCCCTTCCTGTCTGAAATCAATAGGGAAATATATTTTTAAAATATCTTTATTTTTTAAAATTTATTTATGAGAGGCCCGATGTGTGAAAATTTGTGCAAGAGTAGGCCTTCCTTCCCCCGGCTGCTGGCACCGGCTTCCCTCTGGCACCGGGTTCATCAGGAAGGATGTCCAGAATGATGTCCGGTCTCATTAGCATATTCCCCTTTTATTAGTATAGATTTTTATTTATTTATTTTATTTTAAAAATTGATTTATTTTTTTAAAATATGTTTTTTTATTTATTTCAGAGAGGAAGGGACAGGGAGAGAGAGATGGAACCATCCATGAGGAGAGAGAATCACGGATCGGCTGCCTCCTGCACGTCCCCTACTGGGGATGGAGCTTGCTACCCGGGCCTGTGCCCTTGACCGGGAATCGAACCCGGGACCCTTCAGTCTGCAGGCTGATGTTCTATCCACTTAGCCGAGCTGACTAGGGTGAGAATGAATTCGAACTGTGAATTATTTGCATTTCTTAGGGTCCTAGGGGCCTCATATACAATATAGAAATGTACATGCTGACATATTTATGCATTTCAGTTCTCTATTGTATGTTTTGAAACTCTATTGGCTATGTTTTCATATCACTTCATATTATTATTATACTAGGGGCCCGGTGCACGAAATTTATGCACGGAGGGGGGTTGTCCCTCAGCCCAGCCTGCACCTTCTCCAATCTGGGATCCCTCTCACCATCCAGGACTGCTGGCTCCCAACCGCTTGCCTGCCTGCCTTCCTGATCGCCCCTAACCGCTTCTGCCTGCCAGCCTGATCACCCCCCTAACCACTCCCCTGCCAGCCTGATTGATGCCTAACTGCTCCCCTGTCAGCCTGATTGCCCCCTAACTGCCCTCCCCTGCAGGCCTGGTCACCCCTAACTGCCCTCTCCTGCAGGGTTGATCACCTCCAACTGCCCTCCCCTGCAGGCCTGGTCCCTCTCAACTGCCCTCCCTTGCAGGCCTGGGTGCCTCCCAACTGCCCTCTCCTGCTGGCCATCTTGTGGTGGCCATCTTGTGTCCACATAGGGGCAGGATCTTTGACCACATGGGGGCAGCTATATTGTGTGTGGCAGTGATGATCAATCTGCATAGTACTCTTTTATTAGATAGGATACACTGAGTGGCCAGATGATGATGATCTCTGAACGCATAGTGATCTGGCCACTCAGTGTCTATCCTATAGAATGAAAGGCTAATATGCAAATTGTCCCCTCTCGCTGAGGCCAGCAGGCCGCCATCAATATAACGAGCCAACGTAAGTCTCGGTTCCATTCCCAGTTGAGCGGCTCGTGATACAGTTGAGTTGAATCTTCACCTTCTCCTCTCCTCTTTGCTTCCAGGTGGGAAAGGGATGGGCGGATGGGAAGGGGGCATCCGCGTGCCCGGAATATTCCGGTGGCCGGCGGTGCTGGAGGCCGGGAAGGTGATTGACGAGCCCACCAGCCTCATGGACATTTACCCAACGCTGTCTTACGTCGCCGGAGGAATTTTGCCCGTGGACAGGTAGGAAACCGCACGGCCTGCTCCAAATCTGGGGAGACAGATTTGAGTTGCGTGGGAGTTTCCTGTATAACAAAAGGCTGATATGCAAATCGACGGAACGGCAGAAAACCGAACAGCCAATCCAAGCGCAATATGCTAATGATATGCGAAGGCTGCTCAACCGCTCGCTATGACGTGCACTGACCACCAGGGGGCAGACAGTTGACCGGTCGACCAGTCGCTATGATGTGCACTGACCACCAGGGGGCAGACAGTCGACCAGACAACCAGTCGCTATGACGTCCACTGACCACCAGGGGGCAGACGGTCGACCAGTCGCTATGAGGTGCACTGACCACCAGGGGGCAGACGGTTGACCACCCGACCAGTCGCTATGATGTGCACTGACCACCAGGGGGCAGATGCTCTGACCAGTAGGTTAGCTTGCTGCTGGGGTCCAGCCAATCAGGACTGAGCGAGATGGGCCGGCCACGCCCTGGAGCCCTCCCACAGTCCTTCCCTGGCCCCGATCATGCACCAGTGGGGTCCCTCAGCCTGGCCTGCACCCTCTTGCAATTCGGGACCCTTTAGAGGATGTCGGAGAGCTGCTTTCAGCCCAATCCCTGCAGGCCACTCCCCTTGGGAGGGCGCCAGACGCAGGGCTCATGGCTGGCGAGTGTTGCTGCAACAGCGTGAGCATCTCCCGATCGGGACTGATTGGGTGCGAGCCGATGGCAGACAAGGTGAGACCGGGATGAGTGGGAGCAGCAGGTAGGAGCTGCAGGTGGTGTTGGACTGTGTTTATCGGCCTGATCCCTGCAGGCCACCCAGAGGGACCCCACCTGTGCACGAATTCGTGCACTGGGCCTCTAGTCCTATATAATAAAAGGCTAATATGCAAATCGACTGAACGGCGGAATGACGGGTCGCTATGACACGCCCTGACCACCAGGGGGCAGGCGCTCAATGCAGGAGCTGGCCCCTGGTGGTCAGTGCATCAGAAGCCGGGCTCACGGCTGGCGAGTGCAACGGCGGTGCTAAGGATGTCCGACTGACGGGGGGGGGGAGTGGGCCTAAGCCATCAGTCGGACATCCCCCAAGGGCTCCTGGACTGTGAGAGGGCGCAGGCTGGGCTGAGGGATGCCCCCAACCTGCATTAGTGCACAAATTTCGTGAACCAGGCCTCTAGTATTAGATAATTTTTCATGAGTTGGTGAAGCAAATGATTTCATTTTCTTTTTTTTTTTTCATATGAATGATGCATGTGGGATTCTTGAAGGGTGTAGGTTAGCATTGGGCTGCCGAACCACACTGGCAGGGCTAAATTTAATTTTTTTTTGGTTATTCTTATTTTAATATATTTTTGTTAATTTCAGAGAGGAAGGGAGAGGGAGAGAGAGAGAGAGAGAGAGAAATATCCATGATGAGAGAGAATCATGGATTGACTGCCTCCTGCACGCCCCCTACTGGGGATGGAGCCCACAACCCTCTGCAGGCTAACACTCTATTCACTGAGCCAAACCAGCTAGAGCTAATTTATTCTTCATTTATTTATTTATTGAATGTATTTTTATTGATGTCATAGAGGAAGGGAGAAGGAGAGAGGGATAGAAACATCCGTGATGAGAGAGAATCATCATGGATTGGCTGCCTCCTGCACGCCCCCAACTGGGCATCAAGCCTGCAATCCTGGGCATGTGCCCTTGACCAGGACTCAAACCTCGACCTCCTGGTTCATAGGTTGATGCTCAACCACTGAGCCACACCTGCCAGGCCAGGGTTTCACTTGTTGATTTATGGGGGAGAGAGAGAGAGAGAGAGAGAGAGAGAGAGAGAGAGAGAGAGAGAGAGAGAGAGAGTTTGTGGTTCCACGTATTGATGCATTCATTAATTAAATTTAAAAAAATATATGAAGCTTAAACTTCTCCTCCTCATCTCCTTTTCCTCCTCTTTCTCTGTGTCTTCCTCCTTCTTTTCCTCTCCCTCCTCCATCTCCTCCTCCTCCTCAATCTCTTTCTCCTCCTCCATCTCCTCCAACTCCTCCTTTCTCCTCCTCCATCTCCTCCAACTCCTCCTTCTCCTCCAACTCCTCCTTCTCCTCCTCCTCCATCTCCTCCAACTCCTCCTTTCTCCTCCTCCATCTCCTCCAACTCCTCCTTCTCCTCCAACTCCTCCTGCTCCTCCTCCATCTCTTCCTTCTCCTCCATCTCCTCCAACTCCTCCTTTCTCCTCCTCCTCCTCCATATCCTCCAACTCCTCCTTCTCCTCCTCCTCCATCTCTTCCTCCTCCTCCATCTCCTCCAACTCCTCTTTTCTCCTCCTCCATCTCCTCCAACTCCTCCTTCTCCTCCAACTCCTCCTTCTCCTCCTCCTCCATCTCTTCCTTCTCCTCCATCTCCTCCAAATCCTCCTTTCTCCTCCTCCTCCTCCATCTCCTCCAACTCCTCCTTCTTCTCCAACTCCTCCTCCTCCTCCTCCTCCTCCATCTCTTCCTCCTCCTTCATCTCCTCCAACTCCTCCTTTCTCCTCCTCCTCCTCCTCCTCCATCTCCTCCAACTCCTCCGTCTCCTCCTTCCTCTCTCCTCCTCCTCCTCCATCTCCCCCTCCTCTCCCGCCTTCCAATATAAGACAGGAGACTAAACCCCGCCTCCCTCGCCACCTCCCTCCTTTTCCTCTCCCTCCTCAGAGTGATCGACGGCCAGAACCTGATGCCGCTGCTGGAAGGCCGGGCTCGCCACTCAAGCCACGAGTTCCTCTTCCACTACTGCGGCGTGTACCTGCACGCCGTCCGGTGGCATCAGAAAGACTGTGAGTGCCAAGGCGGGAGACACGTGGGCGTGAGACAGCGACAGAGTCCTTTCTCCTTTTAACCTTGAATGATGGCCCTGCTGGAGGGTGGGGGTTAGGGGGAGAGATCAACCAAAGGACTTGTATGCCTGCATATATGCCTAATCAATGGACACAGACCACAGCGGGGTGGGGGCATGAATGGGAGGTGGTGGGTAATGGGGGAATAAGGACACATATGTAATACCTTAATCAATAAAGAAATTTTTAAAAAAGACAAAAAAATAAAAGAGACAGAGCCATCTTGGTTTCAGTAGCTTGCTTTCCATTCCCTTCTGGCCTGTGGAGTTTCTGATGAGAAATCAGGGGACAGCCTTATGGGAGCTCCTTTGCATGTAACCGCTTGCTTTCCTCCTTCTGCCTTCAAGATTCTTGCTTTGGCCCCAACTGGTGTGGCTCAGTGGATAGAGCGTCGGCCTGTGGACTGAAGGGTCCCGGGTTCGATTCCCAGTCAAGGGCATGTACCTGGGTTGTGGGCACATCCCCAGGTGGGGGCGTGCAGGAGGCAGCTGGTCGATGTTTCTCTCTCGTCACTGATGTTTCTAACTCTCTGTCCCTCTCCCTTCCTCTCTGTAAAAAAATCAATAAAATATATAAAAAAAGATTCTTGCTTTGCCTTTAATTTGTGGCATTTTCGTGACCATGTGTGGGCCTGTTTGGGTTCTTCTTGTTTGGGGTTCTCTGTGCCTCCTGAACTTGTGTGACTTTTTCCTTTGCCAGGTCAGGAAAGTTTTCCGCCATTGTTTCTGCAAACTCGTTCTCTATTCCTTTCTCCCTTTCTGCCTCTTCTGGCACTCCTGCTATTCGAACATTGTTACGTGTCACGTTGTCCCACAGCTCCCTTAACCTGTCTCCTTTTATTTTTTTTAAATTATTTTAAAAAATATATTTTATTGATTTTTTTTTACAGAGAGGAAGGGAGAGGGATGGAGAGTTAGAGACATCGATGAAATATACTTAAAAAAAAAATACGGCGTCCCCCACGGGGATCTGTGTTTTCCAGGCGCCACCGTGTGGAAGGTCCATTACGTGACCCCCAAGTTTTCCCCGCCGGAAGCTGGCGCCTGCTACGCCGCCGGCATCTGCTCCTGCACGGGAGACGTCACCCACCACGATCCTCCCCTGCTCTTCGACATCTCGAGGGACCCCTCCGAGACCCGCCCCCTCAGCCCGGACCACGAGGCGGTATACGACTCCGTGGCCCGGAAAGTCGAGGCGGCCGTCCGCGAGCACCGTCGGACGCTCACGCCGGCCCCCCAGCAGCTTCCGTGTTCAACATCCTCTGGAAGCCGTGGCTGCAGCCCTGCTGTGGGACCTTCCCCCTCTGTGGGTGCGACAAGGAGGAGGACTTGATACCCCACGTGTGAGGAAAAGGGCGGGGCCGCTTGTCACCAAGCAGCGACGTGCTGTTGTAAAGGCCAATGGGAGCCGTGCTCGGTGGACGCGTTGAATCCGTTTGGGATCGAGGAGGATGCCCTCGCCCTGGCCGGTGTGGCTCAGTGGATAGAGCGTCGGACTGCGGACCGAAGGGTCCCCGGGTTCGATTCCGGTCAAAGGGCACGGACCTCGGTGGCAGGCTCTTCCCCGGCCAGGGCCCTGCTCGGGGCACGTGCAGAAGGCAACCAACCAATGTGTTTCTCTCACATCGATGGTTCTCTCTGTCTCTCCCTCTCTCTTTCCTGCTCTCTGTAAAAATCAATGGAAAAATATCCTCGGATGAGGGTTAAAATAAATAAATAAGTAAATCTATAACAATAGAAGTGTAATATGCTAAATAGACTGGACAGCTGAACGACCTTCCAGACGTCCTTCCAGATGAACCTGCCGTGGCAGGGGCTGAGACAGAGGTGGTTAGGGGCAATCAGGCAGGCAGATGAGTGGTTAGGGGTGATCAGGCAGGCAGGCGAGTGGTTAGGGGCAATCAGGCAGGCAGGTGAGTGGTTAGGGGCGATCAGGCAGGCAGGCAGAGTGGTTAGGAGCAATCAGGCAGGCAGGTAGAGGTGGTTAGGGGCAATCAGGCAGGCAGATGAGTGGTTAGGGGTGATCAGGCAGGCAGGTGAGTGGTTAGGGGCAATCAGGCAGGCAGATGAGTGGTTAGGGGCGATCAGGCAGGCAGGTGAGCGGTTAGGGGCAATCAGGCAGGCAGATGAGTGGTTAGGGGTGATCAGCCAGGCAGGCGAGTGGTTAGGGGTGATCAGGCAGGCAGGCAGAGTGTTGAGGGTCGATCAGGCAGGCAGGTGAGCAGTTAAGGGCGATCAGGCAGGCAGGCGAGTGGTTAGGGGTGATCAGGCAGGCAGGAGAGTGGTTAGGGGTCATCAGGCAGGCAGACGAGCAGTTAGGGGCAATCAGGCAGGCAGACGAGTGGTTAGGGGCGATCAGGCAGGCAGGCAGGCAGAGTGGTTAGGGGTGATCAGACAGGCAGGCAGAGTGGTTAGGGGCCATCAGGCAGGCAGGTGAGCAGTTAAGGGTGATCAGGCAGGCAGGCAGGCAGGCCAGAGGTTAGGAGCCAGCGTCCCCGGATTGCGAGACGGATGTCCGACTGCCATTTTAGGCCTGATCCTCCGAGGGGTCCCCGATTGCAAGAGGGTGCAGGCCGGGCTGAGGGAACCCCCCCCCCTCCATGCATGAATTTTGTGCATCAGACCTCCTGGTTCATAGGTCGATGCTGAACCACTGAGCCAAACCGGCCAGGGCTGTTTTTTTTGGGTTTTTCTTTGTGTTTTTTTTTTTTTTAATGTTTCACAAAACTTAGGCAAGGTAGGTCTTATCCCCTCCATTTTCGTAAAAGGAAAAATGAATTGCACGGCGTTGACGTAAGAGCCTGAACTGATAGAGATGGTAAACCCCGAGGGAGAGTTTCAAAGGCATCATCGCTTCTCCAATCCGTGGATCGCAAAGCACGGCATGATTTCTCCGGGACGCGAAGGGGAGAGCCTGGGCCATGATGTCATCGAGCCGTGGCCGGCAAACCGCGGCGCGCGAGCCACAGGCGGCTCTCTGGCCCCTGGAGTGTGGCTCTTCCACAAAAACACCACGGCCCCGGGCGAGTCTGTGCTGAAGACGCGGCGTTCGAAGAAGTTTACGTTTAAAAAATGTGGCTCTCCAAAGAAATGTCAGTCGTTGTGCTGTTGATGTTTGGCTCTGTGGGCGAATGAGTTTGCCGACCGCTGTCATAGAGCACATACTGATGGCGGCAGGTGGCATGCTGTCGGGCTGGCGTCTTAGCGAGTTCCAAAACATCTCATCACCAGCAATTTGAGATATCTGTGTTTTTCTCAAAAAAAGAAAGAAAAAAAGGAAAGAAACTGGTAAACCTATTTTTTTTTCACGGACACCTGCAACTAATAAAAAAAAAATGATGTTGAATGGAAAGTGTCCTTGAGCCTTGGCCGGTGTGGCTCAGTGGATAGAGCATCGGCCTGTGGACTGAAGGGTCCCGGGTTCAATTCTGGTCAAGGGCACATGCCCGGGTTGCCAGCTCGATCCCCAGTAGGGAGCGTGCAGGAGGCGGCCGATCCATGATTCTCTCTCATCATGGATGTTCCTCTCTCTCTCTCTCCCTCTCCTTTCCTCTCTGAAATCAATAAAAATATATATTATTATTTTTTTTTTACAAAGGAGAGAGAATGCCATGCAATCTGTCACAGGCATGGGTGCACTCTTGGGGGGAGGGAGTCACTAGCAAACAGCTTTCATTGGGGGCAGGGAGAATCTACATTTCTCATTTCCAAAGCCAGACCTCTCTCTCTCTCTTTAAAATAAAAATATGTTTTTATTGATTTTAGAGAGGAAGAGACGGGGGGAGAGAGAGAGACATCCATGATGAGAGAGAATCTGGATCGGCTGCCTCCTGCACGCCCCCTACTGGGGATGGAGCCCACAACCCGGGCCTGTGCCCTTGACCGGGAATTGAACCCTGACCTCCTGGTTCCTAGGTCAACGCTCAACCACAGAGCCACGCCAGCCGGGCTGCATTTTTAAGACTTCTGTATTTTGGGGCTATGCAATCTTCTCAGATGTATGTCCACCAGTTAATTTTCTTTGTATCAGAACTTTGGCTGTTTCCCTCCCCCATGAGATTACGAGACACAGGTGCAGGGAGAGGGTCTCATTCGAGGGGGACACGTGTTGGGGCCGGTGGAGTCCTGGTCCTTGGTCCTCGAGGAGGCGTTGAGTTCCTGCAGAGATTTTTCTGCTGAGCTTGGTTTGCACGCTCCATTGCATCCTGGGAATGTGACCCTCCCTGCCCTGACTCACCCCACTTTCCCCCTTTTTCTTTTATTTTTAGAGTTATGATCTCACTTCTTTTGATTCCTTTTATTTTTTTTAACTAGAGGCCCGGCGTGTGAAATTCGTGCATGGGTACGGTCCGTCGGCCTGGCCTGGGATCAGGGCCATCTTTCCCGGCTGCCGAAAGCCGGCCTTGCCCCCAGCCGCCACCTACCCCCGGTTCCCCATTCACCATCGGGCAATCGGAGCCTGCTGTCCGAGGGTGCCTGCCGGGCCAGCCCCATCAGTGTGTGGGAGCGGTGGTGGCGGGATCAGGGTTGCCAGCAGAGAGGGGACTGGGGGCTGTGGTTGAAGGGGCCAGGGGGGGGCAGGGGGGATGGGCCAAGACCCAACCCTGTGCCCACCACAGCCTCACGGACCTCAGTTCCTTTCGAGGAGCACGGATGCGTGGACTGGGCCCCTAGTTACAATACAATCAAGCAGGACCTGGACACTGTGCTTTACACTCCCTATCTGTGTCTTTTTTTTAATGACGGCTGTTTAGTCAGCCGTGTTTGCACAGGTTGAAGCCATTGGGGACATGATGGCTTCCTTGGGGCGGGGGGCAGGTAAGTCATTAACCACTGCCAACATCTCCCTCTGTCCCATCAGCTCCCTCCAACGGAGGTCACGTATGAACACTGTCGCTCACCTCTGCGTAAGGCGTCAGCGCAAACACCCAGTCGGATTGGGATTCCCGAGGAATGACAGATTTTTTTTCTTCCCCTGGGACCATTTCCCCCGTGCAATATTTGGGACCTGCTTGGGGGAAAAAAAAGAAAGGAGAGAGAGAGAGAGAGAGAGAGAGAGAGAGAGAGAGAGAGAGAGAGAGAAAGAAGAAGAAGAAGAAGAAGAAGAAGAAGAAGAAGAAGAAGAAGAAGAAGAAGAAAGGAAGGAAGGAAGGAAGGAAGGAAGGAAGGAAGGAAGGAAGGAAGGAAGAAAGGAAGAAAATAAATGAAATTGCTCGTTTCATTAATATCCCAAGTTAACTGGGCATTTATTTGCTAAAGCTGGAAAAACCGGATTCAACTGGGATCTTGGCCTGGGTGTTATAACGGATCATCTTCCGTGCTTTCAGAATAGCCTGCCCATGAGCAACGTGGAATACAGTGACTTCATGAAGCAGCCTTTCATTCTCCCCTAAGACAGGTATGTCATTTCTCACTGTGTCCAGGTTTATAAGCTGGGAGGAGGGCTGCAGGATTAGACAGAGAGCGTAGCGTTGGATGTCTAACGTGGGTGGGTGTGTAGACACCCGTGAACCGACTACTGCTATGAAATCCAGGGCTACACGGCACGATGTACAGTAGTAGCTTGTAGAGAGCGCCTGGGAAGGCACATGAGCTGATTGTCGGCTGAGTCCAGTGGCGTTGGAAGAGCCACGTCCTGGAAACGCACCGTGCCGGAGGCGGGTGTGTTGTCAGCCTGACCCTTAGCTCAGGTGTCAGGGGGCGGGTTTCATTACCTAAGTTCAGCCAGGCGCCAGGAACGGACGCAATTACCCGGGCTCAGCCAGGAGTGACGATTGCAAAGAAGGCACAAGAATAAAGAATTAGGGGAGAGATCAACCAAAGGACTTGTGTGCATGCATATGAGCCTAACCAGTGGTTAAGGACAACAGGGGGGTGGAGGCATGCGTGGGGAGGGGTGTGGGATGGGAATGGGGGGATGAGGACAAATATGTGATACCTTAATCAATAAAGAAATTAAAAAAAAGAATAAAGAATTACAGCTTGATCTTTAACCAGGATTTCACATAAGTTCCTTTGTCTTAAACTCTAGTAAAACTTCCTGGAATCAGCCCTAACCGGTGTGGCTCAGTGGATAGAGCATCGGCCTGCAGACTGAAGGGTCCCGGGTTCGATTCCGGTCAAGGGCATGTACCTTGGTTCCGGGCACATCCCCAGTGGGGGGGCGTGCAGGAGGCAGCTGATGGATGTTTCTCTCTCATCGATGTTTCTAACTCTCTATCCCTCTCCCTTCCTCTCTGTAAAAAAATCAATAAGATATGTTAAAAAAAACCCCAAAAAACTTCCTGGTATGACACTGTATAAAATAAACACGCTGCACTGGCTCTGGGTCACTGTCTTTCCATCAGAGGGCAGGGTCCCACCTGGTCCCAGCTTTGCCCCTCTGTCTCTGTGTCTGTCTCTTTCTTTTTCTCAATCCCCCGTCGCCCCTACTCAGGACTTGTGTCTGCTCTCTAGCCACGCTGGTCGCGGTAAAGAGAGAAATACTTATAATAGTTGAGATTTGGAATCAGCCCAAGTGCCCATGAGTAGACGAGGTACATGGACACCGTGGAATACTACACAGCAGTGAAAAAGAAGGATCTCGTACCCTGTGAGACAGCAGGGAGGGACCTGGAGAGCATTGTGCTAAGTGAAATAAGCCACTCGGAGAAAGACACGTATCCCATGGTCTCACTCCTTTGTGGATCTAATGAACCCAATAAACTGATGAACAAAACAGATCCAGAGACATAGAAGCATCGAACAGACTGTCAAACCTCAGAGGGAAGGAAGGGGAAGGTGGGTGGGTGGGAAGCGATCAACCAAAGAACTTGTATGTATAGATGCATCACCCATGGACACAGACAAGAGAGGGGTGAGGATCTGGGGTGGGGAGCAGGGGCAGGGGCGGGCTACAAGGGGTCAGTGGGGGAAACGGGGGGTATATGTAATACTTTCCACAATAAATATTTTTTTTAAAGTTAAAAAACACACACAGAAAGTCAGGACTATATGGAATTGGGTTGAGATCCCACTTGGTTGGTGTAGACGACCTTGAATGACTGTTGGTATGAAAGCCAGGGCTACGGGGAGTTGGATTGAGACCCCACTTGGGTGGGTACAGATGTCCTTGAATGACTGTCTGAGAGCCAAGACTACAGGAAGTTGGGTTGAGATCCCACTTGGATGGGTAGAGACGTCCTTGAATGACTGTTGGTATGAAAGCCAGGACTACAGGAAGTTGGCTTGAGGGTCTCACTTGGGTGGGTGTAGACAACCTTGAACTAATTGTCGGTATTGAAGCCAAGCCTACAGGAAGTTGGGTTGAGATCCCACTTGGATGGGTAGAGACATCCCTGAATGACTGTTGGTGTGGAAGCCAGGACTACAGGGAGTTGAGTTGAGTGTGTCACTTGGGTGGGTGTAGACGACATGGAACTAATTGTTGGTATTGAAGCCACGCCTACAGGAAGTTGGATTGAGACCCCACTTGGGTGGGTACAGTCACCCTTAAATGACTGTCTGAGAGCCAAGACTACAGGAAGTTGGGTTAAGATCCTACTTGGATGGGTAGAGACGTCCTTAAATTACTGTTGGTGTGGAAGCCAGGACTACAGGAAGTTGGGTTGAGGGTCTGACTTGGGTGGGTGTAGACAACCTTGAACTAATTGTTGGTATTGAACCCAAGGCTACAGGAAGTTGGGTTAAGATCCCATTTGGATGGGTAGAGATGTCTTTGAATGACTGTTGGTGTGGAAGCCAGGACTACAGGAAGTTGGGTTGAGTGTGTCACTTGGGTGGGTGTAGACGACCTGGAACTAATTGTTGGTATTGAACCCAAGCCTACAGGAAGTTGGGTTGACATCCCACTTGGATGGGTAGAGACGTCCTTGAATGACTGTTGGTATGAAAGCCAGGACTACAGGAAGTTGGCTTGAGGGTCTCACTTGGGTGGGTGTAGATGTCCTTGAATGACTGTTGGTAAGGAAGCCAGGACTCCAGGAAGTTGGGTTGAGGGTCTCACTTGGGTGGGTGTAGATGACCTTGAACTAATTGTTGGTATTGAAGCCAAGCCTACAGGAAGTTGAGTTGAGATCCCATTTGGATGGGTAGAGACGTCTTTGAATGACTGTTGGTGTGGAAGCCAGGACTACAGGAAGGTGAGTTGAGTGTGTCACTTGGGTGGGTGTAGACGACCTGGAACTAATTGTTGGTATTGAACCCAAGCCTACAGGAAGTTGGGTTGACATTCCACTTGGGTGGGTGTAGATGTCCTTGAATGACTGTTGGTATGAAAGCCAGGACTACAGGAAGTTGAGTTGAGGGTCTCACTTGGGTGGGGGTAGATGTCCTTGAATGACTGTTGGTATGGAAGCCAGGACTCCAGGAAGTTGGCTTGAGGGTCTCACTTGGGTGGGTGTAGACAACCTTGAGCTAGTTGTTGGTATTGAAGCCAAGCCTACAGGAAGTTGGGTTGAGATCCCACTTGGATGGGTAGAGACGTCCTTGAATGACTGTTGGTATGAAAGCCAGGACTACAGGAAGTTGGGTTGAGGGTCTCACTTGGGTGGGTGTAGACGTCCTTGTACTGACTGTTGGTATGAAAGCCAGGACTCCAGGAAATTGGGTTGAGATTGCACTTGGGTGGGTGTAGACTAATTGAACTAATTGTTGGTATTGAAGCCAAGCCTACAGGATGTTGGGTTAAGACCCCATTTGGATGGGTAGAGACGTCTTTGAATGACTGTTGGTGTGGAAGCCAGGACTACAGGAAGGTGAGTTGAGTGTGTCACTTGGGTGGGTGTAGACGACCTGGAACTAATTGTTGGTATTGAAGCCAAGCCTATAGGAAGTTGGGTTGAGATCCCACTTGGATGGGTAGAGACGTCCTTGAATGACTGTCTGAGAGCCAAGACTACAGGAAGTTTGGTTGATTGTCTCATTCTGGACGGTGTAGACGTCCTTAAAGGGACTGCACCTCAGAGCCATCCTTACCCTTGAGCATGTCCTGACTCAGCCCGCTCACTGGGCATCTCAAATTTTTGAAAGGAATCAGACCTTCCACCGACCACTTGGCTCTCAGTCATTCCAGGACGTCTGTACCCACCCAAGTGGGTTCTCCACCCAACTTCCTGTGGTCCTGGCTTCCATACCGACAATTAGTTCCAGGTCATCTACACCCACCCAAGTGACACACTCAACTCTGGCAGTTCCCTCGGGGGAGCTCTGGCCTCACGCTTGTCTTCTCAGAAGGATTATCCCTTGCTTCATTGCCCAACGCCTCTTCTTGGAGGCGGATGTGGCGGTTTTGCAACAAAAAACACCTGGAGCCCCCAGCCCACACCTCCTCTCATCCGCGCTCTCAGATTGCGTTTATAATCCCTGCTCTCTCTTTGCCCCAAATGTATTTGTGTCAAATGCAAGTCAGGGCATATTCCCCACCGGGTGTGTGAGTCCCCGCGTAGCCTTCCCGGGCTGTGAGCTAAAAGGAAAGTTCTTTTTTCTTTAAAAAATACATATTTTTATTGATTTCAGAGAGGAAGGAAAGGGGGAGAGAAAGAGAGAGAGAGATAGAAACATCCATGATGAGAGAGAATCATGGATCGGCTGCCTCCTGCATGCCCCCTATTGGGGATCGAGCCCGCAACTGGGGCATGTGCCCTGACCGGGAATCAAACCCTGATCTCCTGGTTCATAGGTCCTCAACCATTGAGCCACACTGGCTGGGCTATTTAAGACACTTTTAAAAAATATTTTATTGATTTTTTTTACAGAGTGGAAGGGAGAGGGATAGAGAGTCAGAAACATCGATGAGAGAGAAACATCCATCAGCTGCCTCCTGCACGCCCCCCACTGGGGATGTGCCCGCAACCAAGGTACATGCCCTTGACCGGAATCGAACCCGGGACCCTTCAGTCCGCAGGCCGACGCTCTACCCACTGAGCCAAACTAGCAAGGGCTTCACTTTATTTTGAGGAAACTCCATACTGTTCTCCACAGTGGCTGCACCAGTCGGCATTCCCACCAGCATTGCACGAGGGTTCCCTTTTCTCCACATCATCCCCAGTACTTGTCGTTTGTTGATTTATTAATAACTAGAGGCCTGGTGCATGAAATTCATGCATGGGTGGGAGGGCGTTCCTCAGCCCGGTCTGCATCCTCTCCAATCCATGACCCCTTTGGGGGATGTCCAACTGCAGGATCAGGCCTCAACCTGCAGTCAGACATCCCTCTTGCAATCTGGGACCACTGGCTCCTAACCGCTCATCTGCTTGCCTGCCTGATTGCCCCTAATCATTCTCCCCTGCTGGCCTGATCGCCCCTAACTGTTCTCCCCTGCTTGCCTGATCATTCCTGACTGCTCTCCCCTGCCGGCCTGATTGCCCCTGACCGCTCTCCCCTGCTGGCCTGATCATCCCTAACCACTCTCCCATGCCAGCCTGATTGCCCCTAACTGCCTTTGCCTTGGCCCCCACCTCTGTGGCTTTGTCCAGAAGGATGTCCGGAAGACGTCTGGTCTAATTAGCATATTACCTTTTTATTAGTATAGATAACCATTCTGCCTGGCTGGTGTAGGTCAGTGGATTGAGCATTGTCCCATGGACCAAGAGGTCCCAGTTTCTCTTCCAGGTCAGGGCACATGCCGAGTTGTGGACTTGATCCCCAGTAGGGGGCGTGCAGGAGGCAGCTGATCCATGATCCTCTCTCATCATGGATGTTTCTCTCTCTCTCTCTTTCTCTCTCTCTCTCTCCCTTCCTCTCTGACATGAATAAAAATATATTTTTAAAATAATAACAACCATTTTGATGGGTGTGAATTGATACCTCACTGTGGTTCTAATTTGCCTGTCTCTGATGATGGGTGACGTTGGACAACTTTTCATGTACCCCTTGTCCCTCAGTATGCCCCCTGCTTTGTAATGTATCACTCAGAATAAGAAGTCATCACCCCTTTGTGCCCTGACCGATGTGGCTCAGTGGATAGAGCATCGGCCTGCGGACCGAAGGGTCCCGGGTTCGATTCCCGGTCAAGGACACATGCCCGGGTTGTGGGCTCGATCCCCAGTAGGGGGCGTGCAGGAGGCAGCCGGTCCATGAGTCTCTCTCATCATGGATGTGTCTATCTCTCTCTCCCTCTCCCTTCCTCTCTGAAAGCAATAAAAATATATATTTAGCCCTGACCGGTGTGGCTCAGTGGATAGAGCGTCGGCCTGCGGACCGAAGGGTCCCGGGTTCGATTCCCGGTCAAGGGCACATGCCCGGGTTGTGGGCTTGATCCCCAGTAGGGGGCGTGCAGGAGGCAGCCGGTCCATGAGTCTCTCTCATCATGGATGTGTCTATCTCTCTCTCCCTCTCCCTTCCTCTCTGAAGTTGATTAAAAAAATAGATATATTTTAAAGTCATATACCCTTTGTAAGTCTCACTCTGCAGAACGTCTTTGAAGCTTGACATATCCTTCGGATGAGTCTATGAAATTCCACAGCAAAGTTCTCTTCCAGGTAAGTCCACCTCGGGAGGCACCTGTATCTTTGGTGTCACCATCCAAGATTGATTTCAGAGAGGAAGGGAGAGAGAAAGAGAGAGAGAGAGAGAGAAACATCCACGATGAGAGAGAATCATGGACCGGCTGCCTCCTGCACGCCTCCTATTGGGGATCAAGCCCACAACCCGGGCAAGTGCCCTTGACCAAGAATCGAACCTTGACCTCCTGGTTCATGAGTCAATGCTCAACCATTCAGCCACCCGGTCAGGCATTTATTCCTTCTTTAGTAGCTACCCATTTGGGTCATGGTGTTGACAAATAGTATATCCCTCCCTAAGCCCTTAAATTCTTCCGCATCCTCCATCTTGCTGGACATAATTCAGATATAATTCTGGAAGAGGGGATATACACGGAGTGGCCAGATGATGATGATCTCTGGACGCATAATCATCTGGCCACTCAGTGTGTGTGTGTGTGTGTGTGTGTGTGTGTGTGTGTGTGTGTGTGTGTGTGTATATATATAATAGAGGCCTGGTGCATGAATTCGTGCATGGGTGGGGTCCGGCCAGCCTGGCCAGGGGGAGGGGACATGGGCGGTCGGCCGGCCTGCCTGCTGGTCGAACTCCCGGTCAAGGGGACCATTTGCATATTACCCTTTTATTCTATAGGATCGATACGGAGTGGCCAGATGATTATGCATTCAGAGATCACCCTCATCTGGCCGCTCGGTGTATTTTCTCTTCTCACCTTTTTTTTGGTTTTAATTTATATAATTTCTTTCTTCGTTTAAAAATAATATTCTTTTTTAATTGATTTCAGAGAAAGGAAGGGAGAGGGAGAGAGAGAGAAGAAACATCCATGATGAGAGAGAATCATGGACTGGCTGCCTCCCGCACGCCCCCTACTGGGGATGGAGCCCGCAACCCGGGCATGTGCCCTTGACCGGGAATCAAACCCGTGACCTCCTGGTTCATAGGTCAATGCTCAACCACTGAGCCACACCGGCTGGGCTATTTTACCTTCTTTAGTTTGGGGGCCAGGTCACCCTGAGGCTGTCCCGGCGACCCCACGGAGTCCCCAGAGTCTCAGGGACTAGGATCTCAGCCACTGCCTCGGGTAAGAGTGCCACCCTCCCCTCCCTTGCCCTCGGTGAGTCATTTGCCGGTGGGCACACAGGTGAGGACACTCAGCCAGGGCGAGCGAGTCTGCAGGTGTGTCCGCTGAAGGTCTTCTCATTTTTTTTGTAACCTGGATTTTCAGGACATGCAAATCAGGGGGAAGCGGACGGCCTGATTTGCATATCCCAGAGGTGATCTCCTTCTCCCTGAGTGGACCAAGCCTTGCCAGGGGACACGGCAGAATGCCACACAGCCTGTGGTTTGGGGGCAGGTGAGAGGTGGTGGCCAGGAGAGTCCCATGCTCCCAGAATCAGGTAGACACCACCACGGACAGGCGAGTCGGGCAGGTGAGTCGGGCAGGTGAGTCGGGCAGGTGAGCCGGGGACGGTGTTTTGTGCTGATCTCAGCCTATCCATGCCCGATCTTGTGTTGGGATCAGCCCTTGGGGTTCTGATTGTGGTGGCAAGACACCCTTCCCTGCTACCCATCAGGAAATTTCGATAGAATGAAGGTTGTTGATTCTTCATTCTTCACAGGACTTGGAAATTAGTGCGATGCACCTGAGCTTACCAGGAGAGAGAGAGAGGGGGAGAGAGAGGACGAGAGAGAGAAAGAGAGAAGAGAGAGAGAGAGAGACACACAAGAGAGAGAGAGAGAGGAGAGAGAGAGAGAGAGAGAGAGAGAGAGAGAGAGAGAGAGAGAGAGAGAATGCCACACAGAATGGACAACGTGGGGTCGCCGGGACAGCCTCAGGGTGACCTGGCCCCCGAACTAAAGAAGGTAAAATGGCTCAGTGGTTGAGCATTGACCTATGAGAGAGAGGAGGAAGAGAGAGACACAGAGAGAAGAGAGAGAGATTGGGCATGGGGTTGGGATTCTGCTTTTATTGGGGTCTGCTCACTCCGTTTTGGTGCATTTAAAAAAATATGAGAGCCTAACCGTTTGGCTCAGTGGATAGAGCGTCAGTCTGCGGACTGAAGGGTCCTGGGTTCGATTCCGGTCAAGGGCATGTACCTTGGTTTTGGGCACATCCCCAGTAGGAGGTGTGCAGGAGGCAGCTGATCGATGTTTCTCTCTCATCGATGTTTCTAACTCTCTATCCCTCTCCCCTCCTCTCTGTAAAAAAATGAATAAAATATATTTAAAAAATAAAATAAAATATGAGAACGGGAATTTTTTAAAGTGCCATAAAGGGAAAAACAAGTAGCAGCAATGACCATTCATGGAAACCGACCAAGTTCGCTGGTGTGTGACTGGCAGTGTGTGAGTTCCAGATAATTGTTGTCTTTGAAATAAAAGTTTAAACCACTGCCAGGGCTCACACACGCAAGGTGTATGAGTAGATATATGAGCAGATGTGTGAATACATATATGAGTAGATGTGTGAATCGATGTATGAAAATGTATGAGTAGATATATGAATACATGTATGAGCAGATATATGAATAGATGTGTGAATAGATGTATGAGTAGATATATGAATATGTGTATAAATAAAAGTATGAATAGATATATGAGCAGATGTGTGAGTACATATATGAGTAGATGTATAAATAGGTGTATCAGTAGATATATGAACTGATGTGTGAATAGATATATGAATAGATGTGTGAATAGATGTATGAGTTGATATATGAATAGATGTATGAGTAGATGTGTGAATAGATGTATGAGTAGGTATATGAGTAGATGTATGAGTAGATATATGAATATGTGTATAAATAAATGTATGAATAGATGTATGAGTAGATATATGAATACATGTATGAGCAGATATATGAATAGATGTATGAGTATATATATGAATACATGTATGAGCAGATATATGAATAGATGTCTGAGTTGATGTGTGAATAGATGTATGAGTAGATAGATGAGTAGATATATGAATACATGTATGAACAGATATATGAATAGATGTATGAATAAATGTATGAATAGATACATGAGTAGATATATGAATAGATGTATGAGTAGATGTGTGAATAGATGTATGAGTAGATATATGAATACATGTATGAGCAGATATATGAATAGATGTATGAGTAGATATATGAATAGATGTATGAGTAGATATATGAATACATGTATGAACAGATATATGTATAGATGTATGAATAAATGTATGAATAGATATATGAGTAGATATATGAATAGATGTATGAGTAGATGTGTGAATACATGTATGAGTACATATATGAGTAGATGTATGAGTAGATATATGAATAGATGTATGAGTAGATGTATGTGTAGATACATGAGTAGATGTATGAGTAGATATATGTGTAGATATATAAATACATGTATGAGTAGGTATGTGGGTAGAGACGTTTTTGGCCCTCTCAAGTAAAAAAATATATTTTTATTGATTTCAGAGAGGAAGAGAGAGAGAGAGAGATAGAAACATCCACGATGAGAGAGAATCACGGATTGGTTGCCTCCTGCACGCCCCCTACTGGGGATCGAGCCTGCAACACGGGAATCGAACCGTGACCTCCTGGTTCATAGGTCGATGCTCAACCACGGAGCCACGGCTGGGCTGTTGTTGACCCTACAGTATTATAAATGTCTCCCATTTCCCCATCTCTGTCCCCCTCCACCCTTGCCCAGGTCCTCCCCACAGTATTCTCTGTGTCCATGGGTTACTCATATATGCATATCAATTCTTCGGTTAATCTCGTCCCATCCCCTCACCCACCCCCTTCCTGTGGAGATTCGTCAATCTGTTTCTTGTATCCAAGTCTCTGGTCCTCTTTATTTATTTATTTTTGGTCAGTTTATTTGGTTCATTAGATTCCACGTAGGAGTGAGATCATGGGATACGTGTCTTTCTCTGAGTGGCTTATTTCACTCAGCATCATGCTCTCCAGGTCCTTCCGTGCCGTCTCAAAGGATAACAGACCCGCCTTTTTCAGGGCTGCGTAGTATTCCACGGTGTTGATGGACCACAGCTGTTTCATCCACTCGTCTACGGATGGGCACTTGGGCTGTTTCCAGATCTGAGCTGTTGTAAATCGTGCTTCTATGAATATAGGGGTGCACACATTCTTTCTGATGGGTGTTTCGGGATTCTTAGGATGGATTTTTGAAGGAGGCGATGAGCATTAAGTACCCAGTTGTATTTTAAGGTTCAAACAGGGGTAATGACTTAGCGACGGAATTTCGTCTTTTTGTTCCTTTCCTTTCATCGCAATGACGTTGGCCATCATGTCCCTTGGTCATCACAGCGCACCCCCCAAGTGTGAACAGCTCTTAGCTTTCCCAAAATCACCAGACAGTGGTCTCCCTTGTGACTATCGGCCAATCAAAGAAGGAGATAAAGGCATCGTGTCTTTTTAGGGGATCTAAGTCCATTCCACGAAGACGTGGTGAGATCAAACTCTTGGGTTCTGCTTCTTCTTGAGACTATATGCTCATGAGGCGTGTCGGAGGGTAGGTTTAGGGACTGAGCCAAGGAACTCACACCCCAAAAAGGAGCTCCATGGCCCCAGAACTTGGCACAGCTCAAGCTCTTCCTTCATGGGCCAAGAGATACCGGTAATTGAGAGCTTGGGGGTTTATGCCAGGAGAGTGTCAGAAAACCAGTTTTTAATGGATGGACAGTAGAGATAGGATCCCCAAATTCAGGGAGCATTTCCAAACGGGAACTGACTCAACCCACCCAAAGATAACACGCGTTTCCTTTCAGGAGCTTAGATCTTCGGCCAAAGAAAACAAGAAGGCGCTCCGATCTCCAAGATGACGCTCAGGTAAGGGAAGGAACAAGCCACCGTGCAAACACACGGATGCTGATGGGTAATTTTGTGGCATTTGTGAACTCAGCTCAATAGCTTGAGGCATGCACTATTATGCATCCATTATGCGGTGAGCTGTCGAATGTCTACATTTATCTTCTGGGTTCAGTAAGTCCATAACGAAAAAAAAAAAGTAGGAGAGATGTAGACAGTAGAAACAAATGTAAATGTCCAATTTCCAACACACTTATTTTATTTTATATTTATTGATTGATTGAGAGAGAGAGAGAGAGAGAGAGAGATGAATTTGTGGTTCCACTTATTCGTGCACTCATTGGGTGATTCTTGTGTGTGCCCTGACCAGGGACTGAACTCCCAACCTTGTCATATCAGGATGATGCTCTGACCACCTGAGCTACCTGGCCAGGGTCTGTATTATTTTAAAATGTTGTAAAAACAGGGATTGAGAAAAGCAACTCAGTCATTTTGGCGAAGATGAGAGCATTTCTGTAATTATTATGGTTTGTCCATAGACAACGCCCTGGCCGTAGACTTCTCGTCTTCAAGAAGTGAACAGTTTCAGGAGAAAAGATTGTGGAAAGGAGAGTTTCAATCTCGAGTCAGGAGTTGTATCAGAGGATTTATAAAGGGTCTGGGAGTAGATGGGGTCAGGGAATCTTTCTACCCTCCTTCCCAGAGTAAATATTTAACGACGATTTTACTCTATGAAGAAAGACAACACAAAGATTGAACGAATGGTTCCAATGTCCACTCTCCATTACCTGATACCTGGTAGAGACCCAATAGGAAGAGAAATCCTATATAATAAAAGCCTAATATGCTAAGTATCCGGTCTCCATTAAACCATGCAGAGCGTAATATGCTAATGATATGCTAAGGCCGCTCAACTGCTCGAGATAACGTGTACTGACCACCAGGGGGAAGACCCTCCAACCGGTAGGTTAGCTTGCTGCTGGGGTCTGGCCGATCGGGACTGAGCGAGACAGGCCGGACACGCCCTGAAGCCCTCCCGCGGTCCCTCCCCGGCTGGCCAACCTCCCGCGTCCCTCCCCGGCCCCGATCGTGCACCAGTGGGGTCCCTCGGCCTGGCCTGTGCCCTCTCGCCATCCGGGACTCCTCGGGGGATGTCAGAGAGCCGGTTTTGGCCCGATCCCGCAGGCCAGGCCGAGGACCCCACTGGTGCATGAATTCGTGCACTGGGCCTCTAGTATTACATATTTCTTTGAGAAATCGGGACTTGAGTTGGGACTGAGCAAACTTAGGAAGCGGACTAAATCCGTGTCCAGATTCCAGGATTCAGTTTTCTTCCATGCCCCCCTTTTCCTTTATTTTGGGGTGCCTTTTTCTTTGTGTTTCTGGTCTGCTACCACATGTTGGATTTTTAAATTTATTTATTGTTTTCCGCAAAGCTGGTATAGCCACACACAATTCCACTTTCATGTGAAAGGAGTCAGCAACGCAACCAGGAAATGACCTGATACGTCTTAGCAATGTAATTATAATGATAAGCCAACAAATTAGCCAGGAGCATAATTGCGTAAGTCTCAGCAATATCACCATAACCACCTGTCAGAAATCATAAGCGCAAGTCAGCCACATAACCACCCACATCACCGCTTATAAGGTGCTAACACGCCTTAGCACCTCTCACCCAAGGAACAAATATGTGCTTTCTCTCTGGGTGGATGCATGTTTTCGGATTCCACCTCCTGGAACAGCAATGAGCTTGAGGGTGCTGAGAACCCAGGAGAGCCGGGCGTTGAGCTGGGCGGGTACCATTCAACAGCGATGACCCACATGGACTCGGAGAGAGAAACCCGTGGGCCCTGTCCGTGTCTTGGGGACATGTGCCTGGCGTCCAACCCGCCCTGCCGCCTTCAGAGAAGAGGACGTTGGTGTGGAACATGGACCCTGACACCATACAGGACAGGTTGTCTCCAGGGCCACCCGTGCTTGTTTTGCAGGAGGCGCTGGGCGTCCCTGAGTTGGATGTGGTTGCTCTTCACCGTGGGCCAATCTCAGAGGGTGGCCGAGGACAGGCCTAACATCGTCCTGATCATGGCAGACGATTATGGGATCGGAGACCTGGGATGCTATGGAAATGATACCATCAGGTGTGTCCTTGAGGCTCGGAGGGTGGATGCAGCTCATGACCGCTTCTCCCCACAACAGCAAGGTTATTTTGTTGGCTTCCTTTTTTTTTAAAAAAAAAATATTTTATTGATTTTTCACAGAGAGGAAGGGAGAGGGATAGAGAGTTAGAAACATCGATGAGAGAGAAACATCCATCAGCTGCCTCCTGCACGCCCCCCACCTGGGGATGTGCCCGCAACCAAGGTACATGCCCTTGACTGGAATCGAACCTGGGACCCTTCAGTCCGCAGGCTGACGCTCTATCCACTGAGCCACACCGGTGAGGGCATGCTGGCTTTCTTTTTGGGAACGAGGTCATATTAAATGTACGTGCACTCGAGTCTTGATTCTTCACTCGTGGTTGAGCAACCTCGGACCAGTTGCCTCACCCCTGGTGTCTTAATCTTGTTATCTGTGGAGTGAATCATAATGGACCTGTGAGTTCCCCTATGCAAAGCACTCACTAGGCACCTGTCACGTAGGGGGCCTTCTGTCATGTAGAGGATTGAAATGAGTGGTGATCTTTCAAAGTACTAATAGAAATGATTGGGTGACATCTATACTAATAAAAGGGTAATATGCTGATTAGACTGGACACCTTCTGGACATCTTCCAGACGTCCTTCCGGACAAAGCCACGATGGCAGGGGCCAAGGCAGAGGCGGTTAGGGGCAATGAGGTCGGAAGGGGGGAGCAGTTAGGGGCGATCAGGCTGGCAGGGGAGAGCAGTTAGGGGTAATCAGGCCAGCAGAGGAGAGCAGTTAGGGGTGATCAGGCCGGCAGGGGAGGGCAGTTAGGGGCGATCAGGCCAGCAGAGGAGAGCAGTTAGGGGTGATCAGGCTGGCAGGGGAGGGCAGTTAGGGGTGATCAGGCCGGCAGGGGAGGGCAGTTAGGGGTGATCAGGCTGGCAGGGGAGGGCAGTTAGGGGCGATCAGGCCGGCAGAGGAGAGCAGTTAGGAGTGATTAGGCTGGCAGGGGAGGGCAGTTAGGGGTGATCAGGCTGGCAGGGGAGGACAGTTAGGGGTGATCAGGCCTGCAGGGGGGAGCAGTCAGGGGGCAATGAGGCCAGGAGGGGAGAGCAGTTAGGGGATGATCAGGCCAGCAGAGGAGGGCAGTTGGGGTGATCAGGCTGGCAGGGGAGTAATTAGGAGTGATCAGGCTGGCAGGGGGGAGCAGTTAGGGGGCTATCAGATATATATATGTGTGTGTGTGTGTGTGTGTGTGTGTATACACATACACAAATATATGTATATATATATAAAAATATATATATATGGTCTCTAAGATAAAGACACTTAAATATATACAGATAACATAACATATTGTCTATATATATAAAAGCCTAAGCAACCCAACTACCGAATGACTGAATGACCGAACGACCGTTCGACTGGTCGCTATGAGCACACTGACCACCAGGGGGCAGACGCTCAATGCAGGAGCTGCCCCCTGGTGGTCAGTGCACTCCCACAGTCAACCTCCCACAGCCCCTCCCCCCGGCCGGCCACCCTGATCGCCAGCCAGGCCGAGGGACCCCACCCATGCACAAATTCGTGCACCGGGCCTCTAGTGTTATATACAATATAAATGATATAATATATATCATATTGTATATATGTGTAATTGGCCAGAACAAAATTATACCTGTCCTGCACAAAACAACGGCTTCCAGACAAAAGGAGAACGGGCTTTGCGTGCAAAGTGACCTTTTCTTCCCTTCTGAGCTCCGGGAATGATGGGAAACAGAGATTTTTTTTACCTTCAGATCTGCGTGTGCGTGCGTGTGTGCATGCATGCGTGTGTGTGTGTGTGTGTGCGTGCGTGTGTGTGCCTGCCTCTTTCTGTCTCTCTGTCTGTGTTTGCCTCCCTGTCTATGCCTCTCAATCTCTCTCCTTCCCTCCTTTTCTTTCCTCTCTCCGTCTCTCTCTCTTTGTGTGTCCTTCTATCTTTCTCTCTTTCTCTCTTCGTCTCTCTCTCTCTCTGTCTTCATGTATGTCTCTCCCTCTGTCATTGCCTCCCCCACCCTTTCTCTCTCTCTCTCTGTCTCTGTCTCTCCCTCCCCACCATTCCCTCCCCGCCCTCTCTCTATGTCTCTCTCTGTCTCTCTCTGTCTCTCTCTCTCTCTCTCTCTCTCTCATCTCCCATCCCAATTCTTCAGCGTCCCCTCCGTCTCTCTTTCCAGGACCCCCAACATAGACAGCTTAGCCAGAGACGGTGTCCGGCTGACCCAGCACATCTCCGCGGCCTCCATGTGCACCCCAAGCCGGTCCGCTTTCCTCACGGGCAGGTACCCCATCCGATCAGGTGTGTGGACGGGGCCCCTCGGCCCCTCTCTGCTGTCGTGGTGGAATCAGAGGGCACGGGCCACGTGGGTGGACCGCTGTGACACGCGGCAAGGTGCGGTCGCACGCCTGTCTTGTCAACACCTAAGTCCCTTTGCTCCTGAGTGACCCACATCACCGTGGGTGGCCTTGCAAGCAATGCCTTCACCTTCAAAGGGTGACATCCTCCCTCTAGAATAAAGAGGCAATATGCAAATTGACCATCATGCCCTCGCACAAGATGGCCGCCCCCATGTGGGCACAAGATGGCTTCCACAAGATGGCCGGCGAGGGAGGGCAGTTGTGGGTGATCAGGCCTGCAGGGGAGGTAGGGCAGTTAGGGGCGACCAGGCTTGCAGGGGAGGGCAGTTAGGGGGAATCGGGCTGGCAGGGGAGCAGTTAGGCATCAATCAGGCTGGCAGGGGAGTGGTTAGGGGGTGATCAGGCTGGCAGGCAGAAGCGGTTAGGGGCAATCAGGCAGGCAGGCAGGCGAGCAGTTAGGAGCCAGCAGTCCCGGATTGTGAGAGGGATGTCCGACTGCCAGTTTAGGCCTGATCCTTGTGGTGTGTGTCTCTGGGGTTAGGGAGGGAGCCTTGTGGGATCGGGCCTAAACCAGGAGTTGGACATTCCCCGAGGGGTCCCAGATTTGAGAGGGTGCAGGCTGGGCTGAGGGACACCCCTCCCCCCCCAGTGCACAAATTCATGCACCAGTGGGGTCCCTCAGCCTGGCCTGCGGGATTGGGCCGAAACCAGCTCTCTGACATCCCCCAAGGGGTCCTGGATTGCAAGAGGGCACAGGCCAGGCTGAGGGACCCCATTGGTGCACGATCAGGGCCAGGAAGGGACACAGGAGGTTGGCCAGCCAGGGAGGGACCGCAGGAGGGCTCCAGGGTGTGTCCGGCCCGTCTCGCTCAGTCCCGATCAGCCGGACCCCAGCAGCAAGCTCACCTACCAGTTGGAGCGTCTGCCCCCTGGTGGTCAGTGCACATCATAGCAAGCAGTTCAACGGCCTTAGCATATCATTAGCATATTACGCTTTGATTGGTTGAACGGCTGATGGGTCGACCGGACACTTAGCATATTAGGCTTTTATTATATAGGATTAGAGAAAGAGGAAGGGAGAGGAGGAGAGAGATAAAAACATCCATGATGAGAGAGAATCATTGATCAGCTGCCTCCTGCACACCCTCTACTGGGGATGGAGCCCACAACCAAGGTACATGCCCTTGACTGGAATCAAACCCGGGACCTTTCAGTCTGCAAGCCGACACTATATCCACTGAGCCACACCGGTTAGGGCTGAACATGTCTTTTTGATTCTTCTGGGTACATACCTGGGAGCGGAATTGCTGTGTCCTACAGTTATGTTGGTTTGTGTGTGTTTGTTCGTTTTAATATATTTTTATTGATTTCAGAGAGAGAGAGAGAGAGAGAGAGAGAGAGAGAGAGAGAGAGAGAGAGAAAGAGAGATAGAAGCATCAATGATGAGAGAGAATCATGGATCAGCTGCCTCCTGCACGTCCCCTACTGGGGATGGAGCCCACAACCCAGGCATGTGCCCTGACTGAGAATCAAACGCTGACCTCCTGGTTCATAGGTCGATGCTCAGCCACTGAGCCACACCGGCCGGGCGTACAATTGTGTTTTTAAAGGTGAACTCTTCAGGGGTTCATGGAACCATTGATACCCCCCGAGGTTTACAACATCTGCCTTAGCTGGTCCCATGAACATCAAATTATTATTATTATTTTCTTTGCTGCTCACTTGAATGTAAAACTAGTGTTTTAGAAAGAAGTGTATTTCATGTACAGGGCATGCTTTGAAAAAACCTGATTTCAAAGAGTGTCTCTCTTTTTTTTAAAAGATTTTAAAAAAATGTATTTTATTGATTTTTTACAGAGAGGAAGAGAGAGTTAGAAACACCAATGAGAGAGAAACATTGATCAGCTGCCTCCTGCACACCCCCTACCAGGGATGTGCCCACAACCAAGGTCCATGCCCTTGACCGGAATCGAATCCAGGACCCTTCAGTCCACAGGCCGACGCTCTATCCACTGAGCCACACTGGTTAGAGCTTAAAGAGCTTTCTCTTGTGTCAAATTTTTAAAAAGATAGGTGCTCACTCTCTGAGAATTCCTGCCCTGATTTGCTCTCCTGATTTTATCTGAGCAGCTGGCTCTCTGAGACTTCCTGGCCTACTTTGCTCTCCTGATTTTATCTGAACATGTTCGTGTGTGTTGTTTTTTCTCTTTACCTGCTTTGTCCTGTGTTACTCCATTTTGTTTCCACTCCCTGAGTTGCGCCGTATTTTGGAAGGAAGATATGTTTGGAGAATTGTCCAGGGCTAGCTAGATTGCTCAAGAACGTTCAGTAGACCCAGGACCCTGGCATCACTGCCGATGGGATTGAGCCAAGTCTCCCCAGTTTCAACTACTCACCAGGGACACCTGTGGGCTATCTCGGGGTGTTCTTCTGTTCCTGATTCCTTCAAAACCTCGTTTGCTTTCTTCCGATCCTTGACCATCCTATATAATAAAAGCCCAGCGACCATAATGGTGTAACGACCAGAACAACCGCTCGGGGACTGGCGAGCGGGCGGAAGATGGCCCTGATCGCAGGCTAGGCCTAGGGACCCTACCTGTGCACGATTTCATGCACTGGGCCTCTAGTGAATTATAAGTCTTCAGTCTCAGGGTGACTGGTCCCGCCCACCTACTTGACATCAACTCTAGTCATAAGGGGTTCAAAACCAATGAGTCTACTCTTCCGAGGTGCCCCGACTTCAGCTTCTGGACAGGAAATGAGCTTACACACCTGTCCTACAAATAGAACTAGACTCTATTGTCAGAAAAAATTTTATAGTAGGAACACAAGAGTTTGAAGTTTTCATAAGATTTCATTTTTCTTGTGTTTTTTTTAAAAAATATGTTTTTATTGATTTTTAGAGAGAGAGGAGAAGGGAGAGAGATAGAAACATCAACGATGAGAGAGAATCATGGATCGGCTGCCTCTTGCATGCCTTCTACTGGGGATTGAGCCCACAACTGGGGCATGTGCCCTGACCAGAATCAAACCAGGACCTCCTGGTTCATGGGTCCACACTCAACCACTGAGCCACACCGGCCCAGCAAGATTTCATTTTTTCGACTCCTTTTCTGAGGCAGAGATGCCCCAGTTGAGGCAGGTGCAGGTTAGATGTTCCATCCGCCATTGTCTATGCAAATGGGGGACAGTGGGTTGGGGCATATCTGATGGTGTCATGGGTGTGTGTGTGGGAGGGGGGGGGCACAAGGGTTTAAAGGGGCTTTGCATTATGGACCAGGGTGAGCTTTGCCTTTGGAGAACCCAATATCCTCTCCCACGCCTTGATACCTCTTCCCCGTTCATCCTCTGTCCACCTCCCAAGCGCTCAACCCTCCAGGCAGGACTCTCTCCCTCTCCCTCCTATGACGAGCTCCTACCGACTCACGGTGTGCACCTGCGTCACGTTTTTTCCATCACCTACAGGAATGGTTTCCAATGGGAACGACCGTGTCGTCCTCTCCCTCGGGGCCCCTGTTGGACTCCCCCAGAACGAAACCACATTTGCAGCCTTGGTCAAGGAGCAGGGATACAGCACGGCGATGATCGGTAAGCAGTCATGCTCTTGGCCTCCTCCAGAACTCTCTGTCACCATTGAGCTTGGCTCACCTGAGACCTGCAATGAACAAAGCTCTCTCTTTCTCTCTCTCTCTCTGTCTTTCTCTCTCTCTCTCTCACACACACACACAGAGTCTGTCCTAAATGATACAAACCCATCCTTTGAAGACATAACTCAGGCATGACACAAGAACTCTTCCCACCTAACCCCCAGGTCTTTCCCGATGTTCATACCACATGTTCCCGGGTCAACCCCTGTGTGTCCTTCATCTTTGCACAGGTCAAGACACTCTACGATAAAGATTTAGGATGGTTCTCTCTCTCTCTCTCTCTCTCTCTCTCTCTCTCTCTCTCTCTCTCTCTCTTCTCTCTCTCTCTCTCTCTCTCTCTCTCTCTCTCTCTCTCTCTCTCCTCTCCAGTATTCTTTGAAGGCTCCGAAATCCTGCATCCCACCCACCAGGCATCCTTTAAGACACGTATCGAGTCCTCCCAAGAACACACACAAGTAGTCTTCGCATCACTAGCGTTTCATGGAAGGTCAAGTTCCGGTTCTGTGGACCTATCTGGACCCTAAAGCAAGACAAGGACTGGGTGGTACGTGGCTCGGAAAATTTCCACGTGGCCCTACCCAGTCTTTCCCTCTGTCTCAGGGCCTCACCCTCTCCACTCCTGCTGCTCATGAAGGTTAATCCACAGGAGAAGACCAAGGTGATCCTTGGTGGCAATGGCCATGGTCTTGGGCCCGTTTCATTACTGGGACATAGCCTCCTACACGGACTAAGACATTGATATTCACGGGCTGAAGGGATGTCCAAGAATAGTCCGTCCCCTTCATGTCAGAGACAAGGAACTTGACTCTGCAACAGGGAGTGTCACATGGGATGAGTCAAAACCAAGGTCGCTCAACAAAATCACATCGCTCACCATCCCTGCGCCTCACCTGTTCTCTCATCCGCCTCGTTATAGCCTTGAAATGGACCACGTGGGTTTCCTTAGCCTCATGGCCAAAGGTGACGGAAATCAATGAATTGATGGCCCTTTTTGGGGTTAACCCTACTGTCCCTAGTCGAGGGGACTGGGTTTCATTGGCCCCAAGAGTGACAGGCACTTTTAAGTCCCTCCCATTGTTGTGCCCACTTGGGCATGGATAAAAGGAGACCATTTTAGAGTCCTTTTAGAGCAGAGAGAACCTATGCCAGGAGGATTGCCTGTCAGCTACCTACCCACTCAGGCCCTCACCGTTGTCAGTTCACGCATTCTTGATGTGGTCCTGTTACATACACCATGACACATTATCATAGTCTCTCCCTCCAAATGCCAGGAGGACCCACATGGATCTTTTGGTTACCATTCCAGGTGTGTTGAGTTTCTCTGAATCAATCTCTTAGGTCAATGAACTCTAATGGGAGATCTTTGGATTTCCAATCAGCCAGCTATCCATTCATCTATCCCTCTATGCTCAGTACATACTCCATCATTTATATCTATCTATCTATCTATATCTATCTATCTATCTATCTATCTATCTATCTATCATTTATCTGTCCATCCTTCATCTATGTATCTATCCATCACATATCATCTATCTTCTATCATTTATCAATCTTTGTGGCTATAACTTAGATCTATCTATTATTTATCTGTCATCTATCTATCTATCTATCTATGTATCTATCTATATCTATCTACCTATCTATCATCATCATCTATCTACTCACGCACTTACCCAATACATTAATCCATTCATCCTTTCATCATATCTATCTATATCTATCATCTATCTACCTATCTATCTATCTATATATCTATCATCTATCTATCTATCTATCTATCTATCTATCTATCTATCTATATCACTTATCTGTCCATCCATCATCTATGTATCTATCCATCACATATCATCTATCTTCTCTCTATCATTTATCAATCTTTGTGGCTATAACTTATATCTATCTATTATCTATCTATCTATCATCTATCTATCTAACATCTATCCTTCTACTCAGTCATCCATCCACTACTTTCTGTCAGTCTGCCTGTCTCTCTATTTACCCCCCACACACACACAATTCATCCATCCATTTATTTATCTATCATATCTATCTATCTATCATCTATCTATCTATCTATCTATCATCATCTATCTATCTATCCACCCATCCATTCATCATCGATATTTCTGTTCACCTGCTCTCTCTATGTTGTCGCTATTATTTATCTATCTTTGTGGCTATAATTAACATATATCTATTTCTCTATTTGTTTATTGATATGCCCATCTATCAATCTATCCATCCACAAGTACATCCATCTATCTACCACTCATCTATCTGTCATCTATCTCTCTTTCTATCATCTATGTATCTATCTAATCTATCTATCATCACCTCTCTATATATCCATTCATTCATCCACCCACCCACCCATCTACTTTCTATCATATCTTTCTCACTATCTAATATTTACCTACCTACCTACCTACCTACCTAGCTATCCATCATCTATCCTCTACCTTGGCTTTATCGTGCACTTATATTTGTGGCTATTTCTCGTCCTCTCTGTGAATGAGAAACCAGATTTCCAGACAAATACCTGCCAACTACAGAAGAGCCAGAAGTGAGTCTATGCCGAGCTTCGATGTTTAAGGAAAAGAAGAATATGTGCTACTCCACTTTTGTGCACTGGGTTATTGTTTCACATGAAAGACAATGATCACATGGTCTTTGTCGCAGGTGAGCGCGTTATGCGTTATCTGTGTGTGTGTGTCTAATTTCAGGAAAATGGCACCAGGGCTTAAACTGCAACTCCCGAAATGACCACTGCCACCACCCGTATCGTTACGGGTTTGATTACTTCTACGGCATGCCATTCAGTCTGTTTGACACGTGCTGGCCCGATCCTTCCCGCGACGCGGAACTAGCCATCAGCAGCAGAATCTGGATCTGTGTGCAGCTGGTCGCCGTGGCTGCGCTCACTCTCACGCTGGGGAAACTGAGTCGCATGCTCTGCGTCCCCTGGGCCCTCATCCTCTTCCTGGTTCTTTTCATCCTTCTCCTGGGCCACTTCTGGTTAAACAGTTTCCAGTCGTCCCTGTACTGGGATTGCCTCCTCATGCGAGAGCAAGAAATTACCGAGCAGCCCATGAAGGCGGAAAGAGCTGGGTCCATCATGGTGAAGGAGGCGATTTCGTTTTTAGAAAGGTAAACATGATTTATTTTTTAAATTAATGAAAGGATAAGAGAATGAGTATCCTAATATATAAAAACCCAGGGTCCGTAACATCCACAATGACCGGAGGTTCGACCAACTGGAAGTCAGTGCTGGGTTTCCGTGTCGACCCGGCACTGACTGCCGAGGGGGCTGCAGATCAGGCCCGGAGAGAGGCCTGGGGAGAGAGAAGCAGGGTCTGATCCGTAGCCTCCGTGGCAGCTGTTGATCAGCACTTGCCTCTCTCTTTCACTCTGGGCCTGGCCAGCAGCCACGCCTCTCTTTCTCTCTGGCCTCCACTGGGTCTGCTGATCAGCCCTGTCTCTGTGATCAGACCTGTTGATAGGTCTGGAGACAATGACTGGCATAGACACCGACCAATCAGAACCAAATCTGGGTGAAGTGCGAGGAGCCAATGGCTGTCTAGGAGGTGGAGCTCTGGATGTTGACTGGTATAGAAACCAACCAGTCAGAACCTAATCTGGGTGAAGTGCGAGGAGCCAATGGCTGCCTAGGAGGCGGAGCTTTTGACACTGACTGGCATAGAAACTGACCAATCAGAAACAAATCTGGGTGAACTGCAAAGGCAGAACCTAAGGTGGGGGCCTGGGGAGGGGTTTTAAGGGCAACAGCTGTTTGGTGTAAGGTGTAAGAAAGCAGTTCAATTCTTTAATGACCGCTTTGGCAGTATAGTGCATATGGCTGGCTATCAGTCCAGATATAGGGATTATGTGTTTTTGTCTGCCAAGAGCATCTCCTCCTGATGAAAAAGGCCTCCACCCCCCCCCCCCCATTTAAGCAACCCTATCCTATATAATCTATCTATATTACTAAAAGGGTAAATATGCTAATTAGACCGGGTCGACCAGCCATCTTCTGGACGTCCGACTTCCTTCCGGACAAAGCCATGGTGGTGGGGGACCAAGGCAGAGGCCATTAGGGGCGATCAGGCTGGAAGGGGAGGGCAGTTGGGGGCAAGATCAGGCCAGCAGGGGAGGGCTGTTGGGGGCAAGATCAGGCCAGCAGGGGAGGGCTGTTGGGGTCAAGATCAGGCCGGCAGGGGAGGGCTGTTGGGGTGAGATCAGGCCAGCAGGGGAGGGCAGTTAGAGGTGAGATCAGGCCAGCAGGGGAGGGCACTTGGGGGTGAGATCAGGCCAGCAGAGGAGGGAAGTTGGGGGTGAGATCAGGTCGGCAGGGGAGGGCAGTTAGGGTCAACCAGGCCAGCAGGGGAGGGCCATTGGGGGTGAGATCAGTCCAGCAGAGGAGGGCTTTTGGGGGTTAGATCAGGCCAGCAGGGGAGGGCAGTTAGGGGCAACCAGGTTAGCAGGTGAGCAGTTAGGAGCCAGCAGTCCCAGATTGAGAGAGTGGGATCGGGCCTAAACCAGCAGTCAGACATCCCCCAAGGGATCCTGGATTGGAGAGGGTGCAGGCCGGGCTGAGGGACCCCCCTCCTGTGCACGAATTTCATGCACCGGGCCTCTAGTTGCTTAATAAAATTACACAGGTTTCGGGCATACATTTCTACAAGACATCATCTGTATATAGTATTGTGTGTTTTCCACCCCAAGTCAAGTCTCCTTCCCTGACCATTTATTCCACTTTACCTTCTACCTCCCTCCATCTCTCCTTTCCTCTGGGAATCACCCTACTGTTGTTTGAATCCCTGAGTCTTTCCCCTTTATCTTCTATTTCTTAATCCCTTCACCCTTCTCACCCAACCCCCAACCCCCTCCGCTCACACAGCTGTCCGTCTGTTCCCTATATCCCAGAGTTTGTTTCCACTCTGTTTTGTTCACGAGATTCCACCTATACGTGAGATCCTACGGGACTTGTCTTTCTCTGACTGGCTTCTGTCACTCAGCACCGACTCTGAAGTTTGACTAACTTACCTGCAACGCGTAGATCTTCCGTATGTTCATGCACAGTGAGGAATATATTTGCTGGAACTAGACCGTAGAAAAAGTTGGCCATCCCATTGTCTCCCTGGGGGGTAGGGGAGGGGGACAGATACTGAAGAAATTAAAATCAGAGGGCTTATCATGGAGTAGGTGATGTATAAAAAAATGTATTTGGGTCATTATCATGCATCTAGGCAACAGTAGCTAGAAAATTTTCCAAGGAAGACACACCTTTTCTTTGAGTTAAAGGCGTTGAACACGTATTTTCATTGGCTCTTTCTGCATCGATTGGGGCTTTATCTTTACTTTATCAGATGCTACTCTGAAATCTGGACTTCACAGGTCACGTACCACACATTTAGGGTTGGATATCTGTTTGAGCATGTGACGAGAAATGGGCTCCTACGTTTAAGTCTAGGGCGGAACCCGTCTCTACTGTAGGGACTTTCCAAGATACCGGGGAAGGCGTTCTTGAGGAAACAATATCTTGCTTAAATCTTCAACAATCAGTAACAGCAAGCTGAAGGAAGGCATTGCAGGAAGTAGTTAAAGCATAAGAAAAAAAAAAAAGGTGTTTGCAAGCATCTGTGAGCAATTTGTTCTTGGCAAGCGATATGCCAGGAATGATCAGAGGAAAAGTTGGCGTCTTTGATTGTTACATAGCCTTGATTAAGGAGATAAAGGATTTGTTTTGTTCTGTTTTGCCTCAAATACCCAGGTCTTTCTTTTTTTTTATTTTTTAAAATATATTTTTTATGAATTTCAGAGAGGAAGGGAGAAGGAGAGAGAGATAGAAACATCCATGATGAGAGAGAATCACGGATCGGCTGCCTCCTGCACGCCCCCCACTGGGGATCGAGCCCGCAACCCGGGCATGTGCCCTGACCAGGAATCGAACCCGGGACTCTCCAGTGCACTGAGCCCAACAAGATAGGGTTATTTCTATCTTATTAGTTTTGTTTATTTGGTTTTTAAACTCCACATCTAAGTGAAATCACGTGGTGTTTGTCTTTCTCCGTCCGACTTAAGTCACTTAGCGCAATACCTTCTCGGTCCATCCATGCTGTCGCAAATGGTACGATTTCCGTATTCCGTTGAGTATATGTCTCACTTCTTCTTTATTCAAGGACCTGGAGAAATCTGATCATTAGCATCGTCTTTACCCCAGAGCCCAGGTGGAGACGATACCCATGGAGCGTGTGGGAGAAGTAGGACCTTATTTGCCTTGTAGATGCAGCTCTGTGGCTGGTTTCACGTTGAGCAAACTCCCTTATTGCCTGGTGTCCAATCCAAGTTTGAGATGGATTGACTGAAAGCCACCTTAGCTGACCCTGTAGATATGTCATATGGAAACATGTGTGACCTCATTCCTCATCAGCGTGTATGTTCCTTTCCTAGGAATGGCCTGAAAAATGTACCCCACACGGGGTGTTTAATCCAGCAGGAATGGACTCTTTCTCCCTCATGCTGGAGCCCAGAAGTCTCAAATCACAGGGTCTGTGTAGGCGGGACTCTAGGCTGAGACTTCTGAGACAGAGAATAGTGTGCTGAGCACAGCAGGATTTCAACTTAGCTCCCTGGCTATTACTGTGTGCGTAGTGACCAACTCTAATCCTAACCCCAATTATAACCCTAACCCTAACCCTAATCCTAACCCTAACCCCAACTCTAACCCTAATCCTGACCCTAATCCTAACACTAACCCTAACCATAACTGTAATCCTAACCCTAACCCTAACCCTAACCCCAACTCTAACCCTAACTCTAACCCTAACCGTAACCTTAACACTAACCCAAACTCTAACCCTAATCCTGACCCTAACCCTAACTCTAACCCTAACCATTACTATAACCCTAACCCAACCCTAATCCTAACCCTAACCCTAACCCTAACCCTAACACTAACCATTACTATAAGCCTAACCCAAACCCTAATCCTAACCCTAACCCTAACCCTAACACTAACATTAACCTTAACGCAATCCCTAACCTTAATTCTCACCCTAGCCCCAATCCTGACCCTAATACTAACTCTAACCCTAATCCTAACCCTAACCATAACTGTAATCCTAACCCTAAACCTAACCCTAACTCCTGCTCTAACCCTTACCCTAACTCTAAACCTAACCCTAACCCTAAACCTACCCTAACGCTAACCCACACCCTAACCCTAACCCTGACTCTGACCCTAACTCTAGCCCTAGCCCTAACCCTAACCCTAACCCTAACCGTAACCCTAACTCTAACCCTAACCCTAACCCTGACCCTGACCCTAACACTCCTGCCTCTTCTGGCTTGTGGTGTTTGCCACAAATCCTTGGTGCTCCTTGGCTAGTGGCCACATCGCTCCTACTTCTCCCTCCGTCCTCACAAGTCCTCCTCTCCCCTCTGTGTGTCTGTGTAGCTCCTCACAGCCCTCTTCCTATGAGGACACCCATTAACTCTGACCCCACCCTACCCCAGTACAAACTCTTCTTAAGGAATCCTACCTCCCAAGACCCTCTATTCCAAATAAGATCACATTCTGAGTTTCTATGTGGACCATTTTGGAGGGACACCCTTCAACCCGGACAACCATGGCCACGCTCCTTTCTCCTTTCTTTCTAGTTTATTTTTCACCCAGTCTTCACGCGTCGACATCTCTCCAGAAAGAGCCAGCATTTCCCCAGGGTTGGGATGGTGCGGCACGCTGCCCTGGTTTAGCTGAGCACCTATCTTTCCTGCAGACCAACTGTCAGGCCTTGAAGGGGGCCCACCTCGCTCCCTGTGTCCTCACTTGGGAACCAACGGTGTGCGGACAGATTGCCAAGATCTGTCTGTCCGTGCTTGCTCTTGGGTTGTGAAAGCGCTGATGTTTAGAAGGAACCACTGCCATAACTCCGTCTCGTGTGTGTGTGTGTGTGTGTGTGTGTGTGTGTGTGTGTGTGTGTGTGTCTTGGGGTGTGAGTCTAGTCTGAGATCTGGCGAGCCCTGGGAAAGTGCTCCAAGCAGATCTGGACTTGAGTAATAACCCCGTGTGACCTCCGAGAGCAGTATGACCTACCCACGTCCTGGCACCTGAGAGGTGACATCACCCCCAAATTAGGGGGCGAGGCTGGAGGCTGGAGAATCCTGGAATCCATCCCAACCAGCAGAATCTCTCAAAGGGGCTGCCTTTTGGGTGTGTCCCCTCTCGTGGGTCATGACACACACACACACACACACTGGGTCTGTGTGTCAGAGAGCAAGGTCGTTCCCACTCCCAGAGGCTGAGAACTCACGAGCGATGGGATCGATGTCTTTTCAGGCACCGTGAAGGACCTTTCCTCCTCTTTTACTCCTTCCTTCACGTCCACGCGCCTCTCCCCACCACAGACGATTTCATCGGCACCAGCCAGCACGGCTTATACGGCGACAATGTGGAGGAGATGGACTTCTACGTGGGTAAGTGGCAGGATGGCACGTAGCCACATCGGCAGGAGCGTGGGAAGAGGTCCACGTTCACACTGACTTGACCATAATCACCCCTTCAACATGGGATGCTGATGGCGATTTGAGGAAACAGTGGGCTCACATAGGATTCTTTTTAAAAAAATATATACTTTATTGATTTTTAGAGAGGAAGGGAGAGGGAGATAGAAACATCAACGATGAGAGAGAATCATGGATCGGCTGCCTCCTGCTCGCCCCCTACTGGGGATGGAGCCTGCTACCTGGACATGTGCCCTGACCTGGAATCAAATTGTAACCTCGTGATTCGTAGGTCAGTGCTCAACCGACTGGATGCATACACGATTCTTGGAATGTAAGATCTGGGGCATCTCAGATGAGAAACATTTTTGCAGTGACTCCCAAAGGAATGTGCATGTATTGGGATTAACACGGATGCCCAAATCTTATAATTTCATTTGTTTAATGGGCCCCCTTTTTTTTTTATTGTTTCAGGCAAGCTCCTTGCTGCCATTGATGACTTGGGGCTGAGGAATCACACGCTTGTCTACTTCACGGCAGACCACGGAGGACATTTGGAGGCCAGGAGGGGCCACGTCCAACTGGGCGGATATAACGGGATATTCAAAGGTGAGCAGGGAAGATCGTACCTGGCGTGTCCTTGTGACTAGGGGTCTCTCTTGCTCATTGTGACACAAGATCCGTGGCGTGAAACACGAGATGAATGGCGCACGAAACACTCAACGAGTTGATTGTTCATTGGACACTCGGTCAAAAATGGAATGTAGGTCCCACATCCAAGGATACTGACCTTAAATTGCTAACATTTCTAGACAATACTCTAGACATGGGCCTCCCTGATAATCCTATGCACAAAAGAGTGTTCACATAAGCAGATGTCTTAAGGGAGGCATTCAATGAGTGGGATATCTAATCATTGATTCCATCCACAAGAATGGAATTAGAATAAGAAGCAATGTGGTCTACAGAGAGGGCACATAGAAGTCTCCTTGGACGTTAAGAAAGCTTTGGGTGCCATGTTCCAGAGATATGGCCAAGCTTCTCTCAGGTTTGTTGTGTGTGGTTTTTAAAAATATATATATATATTTTCATTGATTTCAGAGAGGAAGGGAGAAGGAGAGAGAAACAAACATCAATGATGAGAATCATTGATTGGCTGCCTCCTGCATGCCCCCTACTGGGGATGGAGCCCACAACCTGGGCATAGGTTCTGACCCGGAATTAAACTGTGACCTCCTGGTTCATAGGTTGACAGTCAGCCAACTGAGCCACGCTGACCAGGTTCGGGTTTTAGAATGAAAGTCACAATACCGATTCCATGTCCTGGTGGAACATGTCATCCATGAGAACCTATCCATCAGCCACCACATTGACCTGATCTAGTGACGTGTATCCCGATGTTCTAAGGAGATTACCTGCAACCTGTTCAGTACATTTGAACCTATGATCCGAAGGAGACTCTACAGCACTTTGCAGAGACACGCGTATTAGTGTTCATGCAAATCTGGGATTTATAGTCTTGTATGCGGTAGGAAATGACTCCTGTACGAATGAGATAAAATCTTTGTGTCACTCTCGCCAAAGCGTGTGAGTGTCTGCAGCTTAGCAGTTGTGCAATCAAACGGTGAGCTTAGGAAGGGAATACATCACAAGAAACATTTTATAGTTTTGCTTAGGCAAAGCTTGTGTCGACATCAGAGACGTTCTAACCTGCACAGACTATTCATAAGAGCTCATTTGAGCCAAACGGGCGATGTGTGTTGGGGAGTGAGGTCTCAAATGCAGCTTCTTTTAGGCACTTGAAGTTAAGGAAGGAACGAAAGCTGGGTTTGACAGAGAAAGGGGGAGGGGGATTGGATTACAGGATCATCAACAGGATTATTAGTTTTCTCCGGGGTGGACACCCCTTCTCAAGGGGTATTACCTCTGGCTTTTCAGGGATGTGTTACGCTCGCTGCTCGAGGACAATGGACAGAGCTGGCTTAAAACCTGTCACTAAAGAAGTTAGAGGCCTGGGTGTGGAGTTATAGGACAATCCACCCTCACCAGCCAGCCTAGTTATGAATTTATGATCAGACTAGAGGCCCGTTGCACGGAGATTCGTGCAATAGGCCTTCCTTCTCCTGGCTGCTGGCACTGGTTTCCCTCCGGCATCTGGGACCCAGGCCTTTGCTCTGGCCACAGCGGAGAAGCCAAGCCTCTTCAGTCATCTTTAGTCTTCAGTCTTTGCTTGTGCCTGCGTATGCAAATGAGCCCGCCATCTTTGTTGGGTTAATTTGCATACCTACTCCTGATTGGCTGGTGGGTGTCACGGAGGTACGGTCAATTTGCATATTTCTCTTTTTATTAGTGTAGATAACCCTGTGAGGTCACTGTCCATGGAATCTCTTTTCTTTCCATCCACCCATGAAATAATAATCTCTTTTCTTACCATCCACCCACGAAATCTCTCTTCTTCCCATCCACCCATGAAATTAACACGGTTAGATGGCCATTCCTCCTCGTTGGGTCAAGAAAATTCTAGTGTATGCTGGTCCTCCTGGTGTCCATCGGTCACCTGTTGTTTCCTTTGTCCATGAATTCCCAAGTTTGGACAGTAAATTATCATCTACTCTTACTTTTCCATTCAGTTCAATTTTCAACTGGCTGGACTCAACATGGAACAAAACGGAGACAATTTTCTGGAAAGAGGCACGCCAGGAAAAATACAGAAAAGAATAATATGGCCCAGCTGGTGTGGCTCAGTGGTTGAGCATCAACCCGTGAACCAGGAGGTCATGGTTCAGTTCCCAGTCAAGGGCACATGCCAGGTTTTGGGCTCGATCCCCAGTAGGGGGCGTGCAGGAGGCAGCTGATCAATGATTCTCTCTCATCATGGATGTTTCTATCTCTCTCTCCCTCTCCCTTCCTCTATGAGATCAATACAAATATATATTTTTATTTTTAAAAAAATATGTTTCATTGATTTTTTTACAGAGAGGAAGGGAGAGGGAGAGAGAGTTAGAAACATCGATGAGAGAGAAACATCAATCAGCTGCCTCCTGCACACCTCCTACTGGGGATGTGCCCCCAACCAAGGTACATACCCTTGACTGGAATCGAACCTGAGACCTTTCAGTCCACAGGCTGATGCTCTATCCACTGAGCCATACCGTTTAGGGCACAAATAAATACTTTTAAAAAGAATATGTAAATTATCTCATACATTAGAAGGTAGTAAATACTACAGAAAAATAGAGCAGAAAGAATTCTGGGTCCTAACCAGTTTGACTCAGTGGATAGAGTGTCGGCCTGCGGACTGGAGGGTCCCGGGTTCGATTCCGGTCAAGGGCATGTACCTTGGTTGCGGGCACATCCCCGGTGGGGGGCGTGCAGGAGGCAGCTGATCGATGTTTCTCTCTCATCGATGTTTCTCACTCTCTATCCCTCTCCCTTCCTCTCTGTAAAAAAAAATCAATAAAATATATATTTAAAAAAAAGAATTCTGGGAGGGGTCTGCTCTTTTAAACCAAGTCTTCCTTGAGAAAGTACCGTTGAGCAAGAACCTATGAGCAGCCCAAGAACATAGAGTTCCGAGGGCGTGTACTGCTGACCCCATCAGGTGTCTGAACATGGGGTGAAAGCCGCTGAGCAGAGAAGGGCTTTATTGAGGGTGATTTCCATTTTTTAAAACACTCTTAGTACAATAATTATTTTAACTGCAACTTCATTGCTTTTGCCCCGTAGGAGGGAAAGGCACGGCCGGCTGGGAAGGCGGGATCCGCGTGCCCGGACTCTTCCGATGGCCCGGAAAATTACCAGCCGGAGTAGTCATCGATGAGCCTACGAGCTTGATGGATATCTTACCGACGGTAGCAGCTTTGACGGGAGGCATTGTCCCCCAGGACAGGTGACGTCAAATAATCTGTTAACGGAGCTTCTTTGTACCTTTGTCTTGAGAAGATTCAGGTCCAGGGAGATAGACTCTACCCTAGTGGGTACACTTTCTCCGTGGCACCCAGGTACTCTCCAACTCTGTCTAGGGCCGTGGTCGGCAAACTCATCAGTCCACAGAGCCAAACATCAGCAGCACAACGACGGAAATTTCTTTGGAGAGCCACATTTTTTAAACGTAAACTTCTTCGAACGCCACCTCTTCAACACAGACGCGCCCAGGCCGTGGTGTTTTGTGGAAGAGCCACACTCCGGGGGCCAGAGAGCCGCACGGGGCTCGCGAGCCGCGGTTTGCCGACCACGGGTCTAGGGCTATGTCTACTGACCGTTACTCATGCACCAGGCATCAGTGTCACTGTTCTGTGGCCCATCTCAGTCACGTTGTAGATTTTATTTGGGAGGAAGATGGAGGCAGGAAGGCTTGGAGATGAGAATGTGGCCAATCCAACTCATTCATCCACGTAAGAGGAAGAATAATTCCCTACGATCTGGTGTCCCAGGTACAGGAGGCTGGGCTGAAGGTCACGGTTTCGATGGATATTTTGAACTCTATCACAAATTTTTTAAACTAGAGACCCAGTGCATGAAATTTGAGCATGAGGGGAGGGAAAGGGGGGTTCCCTCAGCCCAGCCTGCACCCTCCCCAATCCGGGACCCTTCGGGGGATGTCTGCCTGCTGGTTTAGATCCGATCCCTCTCACAATCCAGGACTGCAGGCTCCTAACCGCTCGACTGCCTGCCTTCCTGATCGCCCCTAACCACCTCTGCCTGCCAGCCTGATCGCCCCTAACTGCCTTTCCCTGCCGGCCTGATCACCCCTAACTGCCCTCCCCTGCTGGCCTGATCATCCCCAACTGCCCTCCCCTGCCAGCCTGATTGCCCCCTAACTGCCCACCCACCCGCAGGCCTGATCACCCCCTAACTGCCCCCATGCCCACATGATCGTCTCCTAACTGCCCTCCCCTGCTGGCCTGCTCATCCCTAACTGTCCTCGCCTGCCGGCCTGATCACTCCCTCACTGCCCCCCTGCCGGCCTGATCGCTTCCTAACTGTCCCCCACAAGCCTGATTGCCCCCTAACTGCCCCACCCCTGCCAGCCTGATCACCCCCTAACTGCCCCCCATGTTGGCCTGATCACCCCTATCTGCCCCCCTGCAGGCCTGATTACCCCCTAACTGCCCCCCTGCCTACCTGATTGCCCCCTAACTGCTCTCCCCTGCTGGCCTGATCGCCCCCTAACTGCCCCCCCTGCCCACCTGATCGCCCCCTAACTGCCCTCCCCTGCCAGCCTGATCACCCTTAACCGCCTCTGCCTTAGCCCCTGCCACCCTGGCTTTGTCCGGAAGGATGGCCGGAAGATGGCTGGTCTAATTAGCATATTACCCTTTTATTAGTATAAATGGCGTTATATTGCCTTGTTCCTATCTCTCGCCACTGTTGACCCAGGTAGGTTTGAATGTGATTTTCTGGTTCCTCATTGAAAACAGCTCTAAAAGGGAATTCAATAGATTCAACGGATTTTCACTTCACCCTTCGAAGCCCAAAGAGTGATGTTGATGTTTCTTTCTTTATGTAATAAAGATGATCTACTTTGGGGAAAAAAGTAGAATCCCAAGCTCATTAGAATAAAAAAGAGACCTCTCTCTATATTTTTTAACATCCGTTTTAGCCAATAATAAGCCCACAGAGTTATGCTCATGTATCCTTCTTTTTTAAAATATATTTTTATTGATTTCAGAGAGGAAAGCAGAGGAAGAGAGAGAGAGAAACGTCAATGATAAGAGAGAATCATGGATCGGCTGCCTCCTGCACACCCCCTACTGGGGATGGAGCCCATAACCCAGGCATGTGCCCTTGACCGGGAATCGAGCCATGACCTCCTGGGTTTACAGGTCAATGCTCAACCACTGAGCCACGCCAGCCGGGCTAATGTTTCTTTCTTTACATAATAAAGATAATCTACTTTTGAAGGAAAGTAAGATCCCTAGTTCATTAGAATCAAAAGGAGACCTCTTCAATTTTTTCAACATCAGTTTCAGTCAGTAATAGAATTTACGGAGAATTCATCTAAAATAACTGAATAGAGCTCCCTGCTTAAAACAATATTTATCAAGTTGACTTAAAGATCCATTAAGCCCTGGCTGGTTTGGCTCAGTGGATAGAGCATCGGCCTTCGGAGTGAGGGATCCCAGGTTCAATTCCAATCAAGGACACATGCCCGGGAATTAGGCTTAATCCCCGGTAGGGGGCGTGCAGGAGGCAGCCGATCCATGATTCTCTCTCATCATTGATATTTCTATCTCTCTCTTCCTGTCTCCCTTCCTTTCTGAAATCAATCCTGTCTAATAAAAGAGTAATATGCAGATTGACCATCACTCCAACACACAATATGGCTGCCCCCATGTGGTCAAAGATCCTGCCCCCATGTGGACACAAGATGGCCACCACAAGATGGCCTGCAAGGGAGGGCAGTTGGAGGCAATCAAGCCTGCAGGGGAGGGCAGTTAGGGGTGACCAGGCCGGCAGAGGAGGGAAGATGGGGGCAAACAGGCTGGCAGCAGAGTGGTTAGGGGTTGACCAGGCCTGCAGAGGAGGGAAGTTGGGGGCAATCAGGCTGGCAGGGGAGCAGTTAGACATCAATCAGGTCGGCAGGGGAGTGGTTAGGGGTGATCAGGCTGGCAGGCAGAAGCGGTTAGGGGCAATCAGGAAGGCAGGCAGAAGCGGTTGGGAGCCAGCAGTCCTGGATTGTGAGGGGGATGTCCGACTGCCCGTTTAGGCCCGATCCCAGTGGGTGATTGGGCCTAAACCGGCAGTCGGACATCCCCCGAGGGGTCTCAGATGGGAGAGGGTGTAGGCTGGGCTGAGGGACACCCCCCCCCGCCCCTGTGCACGAATTTCATGCACCGGGCCTCTAGTCAACATATAAAATAAAATAAAATAAACAGTGTTAGTGACAATGTAAATTTTTTAAGTTACTAAGCCAGTCAGCGTCATAAAAATAATTGCCTGAGACATTCATGGGCCGTTGGTTGATTTCGGGGCAGTGGTTCCTACCTACTCAGCACACCGTTCTATGGAAGAGATGGAAGGTCACGGAAGGTCATGGAAGGTCATGGGATGCACCCAGCATCCTTCCCACAGCCTCAGGACCCAATGCCCTTTGCCTGACCGTCTCCCTGTGTGTCTGCAGGGTGATCGACGGCCGAAACCTCATGCCATTGCTTCAAGGCGAGGTCCAGCGTTCAGAGCACGAGTTCCTGTTTCACTACTGCAGTAGGTTCCTCCACGCCGCCCGCTGGAACCCGAAGGACAGTGAGTACCCCCGCCCGGGTGCCCTACAGATGCCCTTTCGTCGGTGCGACTCCCTCATTCTTATCCCCTGGCCCAAGTCCTTTGAGTCTGGCGTCAGCCCTGGAAATACCTTCTCTGGGAAGTCTCTAAGAATTGCTCTCCTTCAGAAAGACAGAGAGAGGCAAAACCGGTGTGGCTCAGTGGATAGAGCGTCGGCCTGCGGACGGAAAGGTCCCGGGTTCGATTCCCGGTCAAGGGCATGGACCTTGGTTGCGGGCACATCCCCAGTGGGGGGCGTGCAGGAGGCAGCTGATGGATGTTTCTCTCCCGTCGATGTTTCTGACTCTCTATATCCCTCTCCCTTCCTCTCTGTAAAAAACCAATAAAATACATTAAAAAAAAAAGAAAGACAGCGAGATAACTTGAAGAAATACCAATTTTGAGAAACGCCTTCTTTTTTTTTGTAACTTTTTAAAATATATATTTTTATGATTTCATGTAAGAAGGGAAAGGGAGAGAGAGAGAGAGAGATAGAAACATCAATGTTGAGAGAGAATCATGGATCGACTGCCTCTTGAACGCCCCCTACTGGGGATCAAGCCTCCAACAGGGGCATGTGACCTTGACCGGAGTCAAACCCAGGACCTTTCCGTCAGCCGGCTGATGCTCTATCCACTGAGCCACACCAGCTAGGTCAAGAAACACTTTCTTTGTTAGTTTATGCTGTTCATTAGATTCCACATTAAGTCAGATCCTGTGATACGTGTCTTTCTCTGACTGGCTTATTTCACTCAGCATCACGCTGTCCAGGTCCCTCCATTGCCGTCTCAAAGGGTAAGAGTTCCTTCTTTTTCACGGCTGCGTAGTATTCCACGGTGTCCACGAACCACAGATTTTTAAAAATCAACTCATCTGCTGATGGGCACCTGGGATGCTTCCCAATCTTGGCTAAGTGGGGACAGACTCTCGGATACAGAGAACGGACTGACAGCTGTCAGAGGAGAGAGGGTTGGGGGCTGGGAGAGACGGGTGAAGGGACTAAGCCAGGGGTCGGCAAACTCATGAGTCCACAGAGCCAAATATCAACAGTCTAACGATGGACATTTCTTTGGGGAGCCACATTTTTTAAACTTAAACTTCTTCGAACGCCACGTCTTCAACATAGACTCGCCCAGGCCGTGGTGTTTTGTGGAAGAGCCACACTCCAGGGGCCAGAGAGCCGCATGTGGCTCGCGCGCCGCGGTTTGCCGACCACGGGACTGAGCAAAGGAATGGGATTGGCAGGCGGAAGAGGCGTGGAGGGAGGTAGAGGAAGGACGAGGAGGCGTAAATGGTGATGGAAGGAGACTTGAGTTGGGGTGGTGAACACACAATCCAATATACACACGACATTTTATAGAATTGTACACGTGAAACCTAACCATTTGATTAACCAGCTAGAGGCCCGGTGCACGGATTCGTGCACATTGAAAGGAAATTAATTAGAAGAAATATTTTCACGGCCAGGGAGGGACCATGTCTAGCCCATCTCACCCAGTCCCAATCGGCCGAACCCCAGCAGCAAGCTAACCTACTGATAGGGAGTGTCTGCCCCATGGTGGTCAGTGCACGTCATAGCGACTGGTCGAACGGTTGAATGGTCATAGGGACACTTAGCATATTAGGCTTTTATATATATACTAGAGGCCCGGTGCACAAAATTCATGCACGGTGGTGTGTGTGTGTGTGTGTGTGTGTGTGTGTGTGTGTGTCCCTCAGCCCAGCCTTCACCCTCTCCAATCTGGGACATCTCTCTCACAATCCAGGACTGCTGGCTCCCAACCGCTTGCCTGCCTGCCTTCCTGATTGCCCCTAACCGCTTCTGCCTGCCAGCCTGATCACCCCCTAACCACTCCCCTGCCAGCCTGATTGATGCTTAACTGCTCCCCTGCCAGCCTGATTGCCTCTAACTGCCCTCCCCTGCAGGCCTGGTCACCCCCAACTTCCCTCCCATGCAGGCCTGGTCACCCCTAACTGCCCTCCCCTGCAGGCCTGGTCACCCCAAACTGCCCTCCCTTGCCAGCCTGGTCTCCCCTAACTGCACTCCCCTGCAGGCCTTGTCACCCCTAACTGTCCTCCCCTGCAGGCCTGGTCCCTCCCAACTGCCCTCCCCTGCAGGCCTGGTCACCCCTAACTGCCCTCCCCTGCAGGACTGGTCTCCCCCAACTGCCCTCCCCTGCAGGCCTGGTCCCCCCCCCCAACAACTGCCCTCCCCTGCCGGCCATCTTGTGTCCACATGGGGGCAGCCATCTTTGACCACATGGGGGCAGCCATCTTGTGTCTTGGAGTGACGGTCAATTTGCATATTACTCTTTTATTAGATAGGATAGATGTCACCTCTCTATATTCAATTAAAAAAAAAAAACACCACAATAAAGGAAGAAACATCCATGTTGAGACCAGGGACATTACCCTAAGGTTTTCTGATGTCCTGATGCTCTGAAGACTGGCCGGTATTTAAGGTAACGTCTGGGCAACGAGGAAGAGCAGAGAATGCCCACCGAGGCAGGAGACGGCCGCGTCGGCGGGCCCACGGGCCGGGCGGCTCTGACGCTGTCCCCCTTCCCCGCTCCAGGCGACGCCGTCTGGAAGGTTCACTACGTGACGCCCGTCTTCCAGCCGCCGGGCGCGCAGGCCTGCTACGAGACCACCTACTGCCAATGCGTCGGGGACAACGTCACCTACCATGACCCGCCCCTGCTGTTCGACCTCTCCCGCGACCCCTCGGAGTCCAGCCCGCTGACCGAGGACACGGAGCCGCGCTACGGCCTGGTCGTCCGCACGGTGGCCGCGGCCCTCAAGGAACACAGGAAGACGATCACCCCGGTAGAGGCCCATCTGCGGAAGGAAGTGAACCGGCAGGTGGTGTGGCTGATGAGCTGTTGCCGGGTTTTTCCCTTCTGCTTTTGTGACGAGGAGGGCGAGGACTCGTCCGGAGAGGCCGCCGAGTGAGCGACGGCTGGCCATCGGTGACCCCCGACCTTGGCCCTGTCAACTATGCCAGGAATGGATGTGAGAGCCAATAAATGTATCTACCGTTCCCGATGGTGAGACGTCCATGGGTTGTAATGCCGTCCATCATTGGTTGGGGCGGGGGGGGGGGGTTGTGGGTACTCAATATTTATCTCATTCCCAATCTTTTTTTTAAAAAAAAGAGTATATTTTTATTGATTTCAGAGAGGTAGGGAGAGGAAGAGAGAGAGAGAGAGAAATATCCATGATGAGAGAGAATCGTGGATCGGCGGCCTCCTGCACGCCCCCTACTGGGGATCGAGCCTACAACACCAGGAATCGAACCGTGGACGCTCAACCAATGGGCCAAGATGGCTGAGCTCTACTTTCTAAGTTCTTCTTTTATTTTTAAGAATACATTTTTTATTGCCCTAGCCGGTGTGGCTCAGTGGATAGAGCGTCGGCCTGCGGACTGAAGGGTCCCGGGTTCGATTCCAGCCAAGGGCACATGCCCAGGGTTGTGGGCTCGACCCCTAGTCGGGGGGCGTTTGGGAGGCAGCCGATCGGTGATGCTTTCTCATCATTGGTGTTTCTATCTCTCTCTTCCTCTCCCTTCCTCTCTGAAATCAATAAAGAAATATATATATATATATATAAAGAATACATTTTTATTGATTTCTGAGAGAGAAAAGGAGAGGGAGAGAGAGAGGGATGGAGAGGGAGAGAGAGAGAAACATCCATGATGAGAGAGAATCACGGACCGGCTGCCTCCTGCACGCCCCCTACTGGGGATCGAGCCCACAACCCGGGCATGTGCCCTTGACTGGGAATCGAACCGTGACCTCCTGATTCATGGGTTCATGCTCAACCACTGAGCCAAGATGGCTGAGCTATAATTTCTAAGTAATTTTTATAAAAAAAATACATTTTGATTGATTTCAGAGAAGAAGGGAGAGGGAGAGAGAAACATCCATGATGAGAGAGAATCATTTATCGGCCGAAACCGGTTTGGCTCAGTGGATAGAGCGTCGGCCTGCGGACTCAAGGGTCCCGGGTTCGATTCCGGTCAAGGGCATGGACCTTGGTGGCGGGCACATCCCCAGTAGGGGGTGTGCAGGAGGCAGCTGGTCGATGTTTCTCTCTCATCGATGTTTCTAACTCTCTATCCCTCTCTCTTCCTCTCTGTAAAAAATCAATAAAATATATATTAAAAAAAAAAAAAAGAATCATGGATCGGCTGCCTCCTGCACGCCCCCTACTGGGGATCGAGCCTGCAACCCCAGGAATTGAACTGTTACCTCTTGGTTTATAGGTTGATGCTCAACCCATGAGCTAAGTTGGCTGGGCTATAATTTCTAAGTTTTTCTTCTTCTTCTTCTTCTTCTTCTTCTTCTTCTTCTTCTTCTTCTTCTTCTTCTTCTTCTTCAAAAGAAAAAAAATACATTTTCATTGATTTCAGAGAGGAAGGAAGGGAGAGAGAGAGAGAGAAACATCAATGATAAGAGAGACACATGCATCGGCTGCCTCCTGCACGCCCCCTACTGGGGATCGAGCCCCCAACCCAGGCATGTGCCCTTGATCCGAACTGAACCCTTCAGTCCCTTCAGTCCACAGGCCGTCGCTCTATCCACTGAGCCACAAAAACCTGGGCCAATTTCCACGTTTTTAACCCTGGATCTTCGGGCTGGGACACCAGCCATCCACAGTCATTTCCTCGTTGGCTCTGTTCCTCCTCAAAGCAAAGTGTTCAAGCCAGGACCTATGTGCTTCCAAGTCAATGATCGGAAGAGGCAAAATGCCTCCATTTACCTAGCCGGCCTGGATCCGTGGTTGAGCATCCACCTAGGAACCAGGAGGTCACGGGTTCGATTCCCGCTCAGGGCACATGCCCGGGTTGTGG